>NC_141539.1:33377500-33530833 GCF_021556685.1 Rattus norvegicus | reverse complement strand
AGATTGTTTTTATAATCCACATCAAATATCCTAAGGTTCCCATGTTATCCCAAGTTTCTGATTGTTTCTCATTTACAATAGATGATCAATAAGGAATTTCCTCTTAATTAATTTCCTTTATAAAATTAAGTCTTGATTCCTATAAAAGTAAGAACATAAATTGAGATATAAGTGTTTTGAAAATATACCTAAGATTGAAAATCTGTTCTTTAGAAAGAACATTCAGTTACATGCTATTATTAGCCCAGTTCCATTACACAAGCTCCAGACTGAAGATCAATCAGCCAGCGCTTCCTTTATTGCAGAGCATAGCGTAAAGGTCAGTGGGGAGTAGAAAGCAAGGGAGGCTAGAACATAGCCCTACACTAGCTACTGAAGCATGCTTTGTAAAAGGTACTTGGAGAGACATTTGTGAAGAAGGAACAGTGTTGAAAATGAAAGTCAGCACCGTAGCCGCTAGTTCCATGTGGACATCAAGGACTAAGAGTGTAGGTAGTGTGACTGAGGAAGTGAATTTTATGTTTAATTTCAAATGACCACATGTAGGCTCATGCTGCTGGGTTGAGCAGAGCAGCTCTGTAAAGTGGCTACTGTCCATCCCCCTATGTAATAAGGAGATTTGCAAAATGAACAAGATAAGGTGGGAAATGGAGTAAGTAAAATCATGTAAGATTTGTTATTTGTGGGCTGGGGATTTAGCTCAGTGGTACTTGCCTAGGAAGCGCAAGGCCCTGGGTTCGGTCCCCAGCTCCGAAAAAAAAAAAAAAAAAAGAACCAAAAAAAAAACAAAAAACAAAAAGATTTGTTATTTGTTTTCTCTGGCCCTTTATTTTTTTTTTTTTTTTTGGTTTTTTTTTTTTTTTTTTTTTTTTTTTTTCGGAGCTGGGGACCGAACCCAGGGCCTTGCGCTTCCTAGGTAAGCGCTCTAACCACTGAGCTAAATCCCCAGCCCCTTCTCTGGCCCTTTAAAATCTAATGTTAATAGTGGATTATATAATGCCACTTTTCTGTTGAAGTTGTGTTTTTCTAAATGCATATTATTTGAAGATATAAACAGTTTGGATTGTTAATATAATTTGAGGACTCACTATAGCAAAAATTTACCTATACCCTTCCACAGAAATTATCAATATCCATTAAAGATTCTTTGGATCCTTAATTTTCTTATTAAATACTAATTTCTCCACACTACATTTGGCCAGCACGGCAGTGACTTAGCTGAAAGTGCACTTTCTGTCCTGGTTTCTGCACTTAGGCAGATGTCATCCTGGTGCCTGACAGCACTCTCTCTCCTCAGTCCATGCTGGATGCCCGAGATAAAAAGAGAACATCTCTTCTCTTCTCTCCAGTAGTATGTAGCTTGAAAAAATATTTATTGACCATTTTACATCTCTTCTAAGTGATATTCAAAATGTAGCTGAGTAGGCTTTTAATGTTAGTGCTCTGCAGGCCGAGGCAAGAAGAGTGAGTGTTTGGGGCCCACTTGGGCTACATGGCCAGTCTGGGCTATATGCAGAGACTTTACCTCAAGAAGTAAAATGTCCTCAACATCTTTCTTACAAACTAAACATTAGCAGGCATTTGTGATCATAGTTCCTGTATTTTGGTGGGTTTGATCTTTTTAATTTTTCTATTGCTGAGTCTAGAAAGCGTCAGGATAGAATTACGGTGTTACTAAAACATCAGTGACATTTCAGTTCTTCAATCTTGGACAGTCTCTACACAATTCACAAGCACTTCCCGCAGTGGTTACGCTCTTGCCTGCTGTTTAAGACAGAAGTTAAGTGATACTGTTTGTAAAGTAATTTCACTGACAGCCTACATTCCCCCCTTACTAGTAGGCATTGGTTTTATCTTAATTTGCTCATTAAACAGGCTTTTAATCTTAGTGCTTAGCAGGCTGAGGCAAGAGGAGTGACTATTTGGGGCCAACTTGGGTTATATGGCAAGCCCAAAAATTATAACATTAAAATAATATAGATATGTGTAATAATTTGTCAGAGGGGACCTAAGGGATTTGATTTCCTCAGTAAATGAAGAACTTTGCAAATCACTTAAAACAGAGGGGGTGAATTTCATGGTATGTGAACTATATCTCAGTAGAGCTATAATGTAAATCACCAGGCAGCCAAAGATAATAAAAGAAAACTTGTTAAAGATAACACTAAAGGCAAAAGGCAGAAAAGTACTTCCCAGTATTTTAAATGGAGACAATAAATTTGGATAACTTGCCCAGTATAGAAAGATTTAAGATTTTATTAGGTTGGTGTTTGTCACAATCCTACTTTATGTCAAGAGGCAGCCATTCAGATTAGACTGTTAAAGTCCGTCAAGTGGTATATCTTAGCCGGAATCCCCCTTCCCCAAATCTCTGAACTGCTCTTTGAGTCAGAGAAGGCAGCAATTGGGAGGGCATTTTCAATGAGGTTCTTGCTAAAAATAAGACTTGGTAACTCTCCTTTGCCCAGCGTTCAAGTGTCAGAATTTTAACTAGGTTTTTCTTCTGTTTGACACAGTGATGACTCGTGGCACTGCCTCCAGCCCATCCTATAGATTCATATTGAATGATGGGACAATGCTTAGCGCCCACACCAAGTGTAAACTTTGCTACCCTCAAAGTCCTGACATGCAGCCTTTCATCATGGGAATTCATATCATCGACAGGTACTATTTATTTGGAGAGAAATTCTAAGTTAGCATAAGAATAGCTTGATGAGTATATCCATAATTAATATTAATTATCTATTAGTATATCCATATTGGATTTTAGAGTTTTGTTACCTAATAGCTTTGTTGTTCATAAAGGGAGACAGGAAAGGTGGGACTGAGAAATCATTTTTTAGGGGGTGAAAACAAAATGGTGCCTAAAAATTTACAACATTCTTCATGAGCACATAACAGCCTTAGAAGAGATTCCAAAGTTGATAGCATTGCTATTTTGTTTTTAAATGCGCTTTATTAGGACATCTATGGCCCTTGAGTTCAAGTTGACAGTTTATCATAGAAGCCTTACTCATTAAACTCTCAACTTGAAGTCTTTCAGTATTGCTTTTAATTTGTTCCCTATTTCTAAGTGAGATCTATACTGATGCACATAGCAAATCATGAAATTGTCCTTTTATGCTGTTGTTTGTTAAGAAGCCCTAAGTTATAAGTGCATATAATTTAGCATTAAGAACAAAGACATTTCCCCCTCACTTCATCTTTTTCCATCTGATGTTTTGTGCATTGGAACATGGTAATGCCAGTCACAAATCTGTTGTCATAGTTACACATTTGAGTAAAGAACTCAGTTAAACCTGGGTTCAGTATTCTGACTTTTTCTAGTTTTAGTTGAAATTTTTCTTGTGAGTGGAATTAGCACAGTTCTTTTTTTCATATTGTGATTTCTCTTCCAAAACATCTGCTATGTCTACATATCACCCTCTTTAATTTTTGCATCAGCAACACAGTATTTTCCTTACCCAGTCTTCCTCTTTGGAGTTGAAATACTTAAAAGCTGTAACAGGGGAGCCATAAATAAAATGCTTTCTAAATAAAGATATGGGAAGTTTCTCCTTCAAAGTAAATTACCACTGCAATCATAATTATTTATATTAATCTTAGATAAGCGTATTAGTATATCTATTGCATATTTTCCCAACACCAATTTGTTTCTCACAGCACTGAAGCTGTCACTGACGTAAGAATCCTTAGGCACTGTTTCCTAGGAAGTGGTGCTGCCCCTCTCAGTGGTAGTGGCAGGTCCCTGATTCTCTTAATTTAGGTCGATGCAGAACCTCTACTTGATAGTTTGGAACATTAATGAGGCTGATGGCCTTTCTTATAATATCATTATGAAAATCTAATAAAAGCAGATTAAAATGATTGAATAATAATATATTTTTCCCCTAGGGAGCACAGTGGGCTTTCTCCTCAAGATGACACTAATTCTGGAATGTCAATTCCCCGAATAAACCCCTCAGTCAATCCTGGTATCTCTCCAGCCCATGGTGTGACCCGTTCATCCACGTTGCCACCATCCAACAACAACATGGTCTCTGCCAGAGCAAACCGCCAGCAGAGCACAGACCTTAACAGCGGCAGCAGTCACAGTAACTCTAGCAGCAGCCAAGGGAGCTTTGGATGCTCACCTGGAAATCAGATTGTAGCCAGCGTTGCCTTAAGCCAGGGACAGGCAGGTTCCCAGAGCAGTAATCCGTCTTTAAACCTCAATAATTCTCCTATGGAAGGTACAGGAATTTCCCTCGCACAGTTCATGTCTCCGAGGAGACAAGCTAATTCTGGCTTGGCAACAAGGGCCAGGATGTCAAACAATTCATTTCCTCCAAATATTCCAACATTAAGCTCCCCGGTTGGCATCACTAGCGGTGCCTGTAGTAATAATAACCGATCCTATTCCAATATCCCAGTAACATCTTTACAAGGTATGAATGAAGGACCCAATAATTCTGTTGGCTTCTCTGCCGGCTCTCCAGTCCTTCGGCAGATGAGCTCACAGAATTCACCTAGCAGATTAAGTATGCAACCAGCAAAAGCCGAGTCCAAAGACAACAAAGAGATTGCATCCATTTTAAATGAAATGATTCAGTCAGACAACAGTGCTAACGAAGGCAAGCCTCTGGACTCAGGACTTCTGCATAACAATGACAGACTCTCAGATGGAGACAGTAAGTACTCTCAAACTAGTCACAAACTAGTACAGCTATTGACGACTACCGCAGAGCAGCAGTTACGGCATGCTGACATAGACACGAGCTGCAAAGACGTCCTGTCCTGCACTGGCACTTCCAGCTCCGCCTCCTCTAACCCCTCAGGAGGTACTTGTCCCTCTTCCCACAGCTCTCTGACTGAGCGGCATAAAATTCTGCATCGGCTTTTACAGGAGGGCAGCCCCTCAGACATCACCACCTTGTCTGTGGAACCCGAAAAGAAGGACAGTGCGTCAGCTTCTACTGCTATGTCAGTGTCTGGACAAGCCCAGGGGAGTGCCAGCATAAAACTAGAACTGGATGCTTCAAAGAAAAAAGAGTCAAAAGACCATCAGCTCCTACGCTACCTTTTAGACAAAGATGAGAAAGATTTAAGATCAACTCCAAACCTGAGCCTGGATGACGTAAAGGTCAAAGTGGAGAAGAAAGAGCAGATGGATCCTTGTAACACAAACCCAGCCCCAGTGACCAAACCTGCTCCCGAGGAGGTTAAACTCGAGTCCCAGAGCCAGGTGGGTGAATCCTTGCTTCATAGAATGGGCTTTTATTTCTTCCGTTTTGCCTTTTCTACTCCCTCTCTAGACTAGATCTGGATGGGCTCTTATCCTGTCTTCTCTTCTCAGAGCGTAGTTCTCAACCTGTAGTCCCATACCAGATAGCCTGCATGTCAGATATTTACATTATAATTCATAACAGTAGCAAAATTATAGTTATGAAGTAGCAATGAAAATAACTTTATGGTTGAGGGTCACCACAGTGTGAGAAACTGTATTAAAAGGTCACAGCATTAGGAAGGTTGAAAACCATTGACTTAGAGGTTGAAGCCATGGAGTGCCCTCAGGCATTCCTTGTAAAACTCTAGAGGCTGCAATGGTCCTGTGTCATTTTTTTAAATGATGGCCTTCTTTCTTTCCTCTCTATTCCTTCTACTGTTTTTCTATAGATGGAGTTTACATCTTAAGACTGTTTCGGGTATTGTCAGTCTTTTAAAGTAAGCCATTCTAGGATATATATGTAGTATATGTAGTAGCTATAGGATCTGACTATGTAGACGAGGCTGTCCTTGAACACTCAGAGACCCCTCTACCTCTGCTGTGATTAAAGGCTTGTGTGGCCACACCCAGTGTCTCAGGACATTTTAAAGTACACCTGTCCTCATCCCCTCCTCCCAACTTCATATAGTAACACCATTCCAGGACAGAATCCAGGAACATATGCATTTTGAAGGAAGTTCTTCAAAGGATTATGGGTAACAGCTAATTTGAGGAAGCTCTGATGTCCATGAAATAAGAGCGAAGTGTGAGGACACAGGTAGACTGACCTGCTGAAGGCGGCTCCTAAGCCTCTTTCCTGTCTTCTGCTTCTGAGCACCCTCAGTAGAAGGCGGGAACTTAGCTATTCTGGGTAGCAGGTCACTGCCTTTACTCAACATGTCCTGAGACAGAAGTGAAAAGAAGCTGTTCATAAGTGTTAGAAGCATCTGTGGTGGAGCTGGTATGAAAGTTAATAGGCAGATTTGTTTATTGAGCAATTGCTTATAAACTGTGAAAGAACGTCATAAAAGAGACCCTTTCCTTCTAAGAGCGTTCACGTCATGTAGGTAGAGAGCCCTTTACAACTAAATGGCACATTCACAGTGCAGCTTATTAGGACTCTCCATTGGGAGACAAGGGTCACACTCAATGCTCAGGCCCTTGAATTTCCTGAAGCAGCTTAATTTTCCCCTGACTCTTAAACTATCTCTCTTCCTTAATACATTCTATACCTGGGAACATTCTTAACTACCCTGGGCTAAGCTCTCTATATTTTCAGTGTCTCTTTACTTGTATGTTTTGACCCATATTTTTAATACAATAAAACTAATATTTTTAAGCAGAAACACAGTCTTAAACATTAGGTATATTAAAACTATCAAGCTTGAAAATTAAAATTTAAAATATCTTTATAAAATCATGTTACTGTATATCAGATATGCTTATACATCTGTCTCAGTGGCCATGTGTACACATTTCTGTTGAGTTTATACTTAGAAGTGGAATTGCATAATCCTAAATTGTGCATACACTCATTGTTAGTAGGTGTGTGGTTTTCCCACTCTACTTGTCTTTGTTTCCCATTCCTTGTCTTTGTTCTCTATCCTTGGTAGTTCTTGGTATTGTCAGTCTTTTAAATTAAACCATTCTAGGAGCTATAATGTAGTAGTTCATAGTTTTACTTTACATTTTCTGATAAATGACCATTGATCATTTAGATACTTTCTTTCTTTTGTAACTTGCCAGTCTAGCCATTTTTTTTTTTTTTTTGATTCTTTTTTTTTTCGGAGCTGGGGACCGAACCCAGGGCCTTGCGCTTCCTAGGTAAGCGCTCTACCACTGAGCTAAATCCCCAGCCCCAGTCTAGCCATTTTTAAATCTGCTGTCCTCTGTCTGTTGGCCTCTGTGTAAGTGTCCCTCGTGTGTCTGAGGAGTGGTCCACTGCTGGTTATACGTCGCAGGCGTCCTCTGCACTGTGTCTTGTGGTTTCATTGGGGGGGGGGGGGTTGTTCTCATTACTTTGTTTTGTCTTGGTTTTTATGAAGCAAATTTTATTTTAATATGGTTGAATTTGTCCATTTTTCCCATGTGGTTTGTGCTTCTTACACATGTGTAATAAAAGACAAGCTTAAACTGTTCACAGAGCATTACTTATAGTAGCCAAAAACTAGAAATAGCCCAAAACTCCATTACAGAGAATGGATAATTTCATTGTGACATGTTCATATAAAGGGATATTAAAGGGCATACTTGGAATTCTACTTACACAATCTAAAAGGAAAAATTAGTTCAATAAAATGGTGAAACAGAAATGGGTTGACATTTGTGCTAATTAATTATCCCACAGTACTGTAGTATACTACTACTCTAAAAGTTTTTTCTTTTTATATCTATAACCTCAGACAGACTCTCTAGTCTGTGAAATTCTTGGGTTTTCTGAGATCTTTGAAGTTCTCACACTTTTTAAAAAAAATTTTCCTTTTATATTTAAAAAGATATAATACAAATTTGTACTACAGAATTTTGAAAGCTAAGACAGAAAAACAAAGCACCACGATGCATCATAGCATGTCATCTTTTTATCTTTCCAGCCCATCCTTCTCTTATATCCATACTTCCTACCAAGCTATACTAGATATAAATGTTACTGTATAATATTACTATTATGTCATAGTCTAGATTTTCCCTAGTTGAATAGATATCATGTAACTTCTTTTTGTTGATGTGTTTTTGTTTGCTTTTTATGTCAGAGTTTCTTTGTATAGCTCTGGCTATCCTGTAACTTGCTCTGTAGAACAAGGTGGGCTTCAACTCAGAGATCCCCCTGTCTCTGCCTCCTGAGTGCTAGGATTAGGCATGCACCAGAAGATGTAATTTCAATAAAGTTTCACTCCTATCTCTTCTTAATTCAGTCTCTGCCAATTTGGTTTCTAGAGTTGAAGAAAACACCTTTGTTCTACATTCCCTCAGATGAAATCATAAAGCACATTTCTTCTAACTGTTGTTTCTCCTCTTAGTTTTCAGCTGACCTTGACCAGTTTGATCAGTTATTGCCCACACTGGAGAAGGCAGCGCAGTTGCCGGGCTTGTGTGAGACAGACAGAATGGATGGTGCGGTCCCCGGTGTGAACATCAAGTCGGAGATCCTGCCCGCTTCACTTCAGCCCACCCCTGCCAGATCTGCTCCCAGGCTGAACAGTACGTGCTGGGGGAAGCAAGTCACTTTAAGTGTTTAGTTGGACTGTGGGTTAACCCTTTGTCTTGCTCCATTATTGCAGAACACTTTTGTCTGTTAGGAATGAAACATCTTTTCACAATGCCACTCTAAACATGAAACAGTTGTCTTTAGTCTTTAGATCGTGCATTTTTTTTAGACTGAGTCCTGATGAATCCCAGAGTAGTCTCAAACTTCGCTTGGTAGCTGAGAATGAGCATGAACACTAATCCTTCTACCTTCATTTCTAAGTACGAGGATTGCAGACACCCAATCTTGGATAGTTCTAATGTAGTAGAACCCCTTCTTTTGTAGTTGTTGTTACAGTGAGTGGTTGGTGGTAAGGAGAGTGGTTTGTGTTCTTACCCAGAGTACACATAACAACACTCAGAAATGCACTATTGGGTCACAGCATGTTTTTCAAATATCTCTCCTGAATGTTAGTCTTTTTTTATAATTTTATTTTTCTTGGATATTTTATGTATTTACATTTCAAATGTTATCCCCTTTCCCCCCCCTTGCCCATGTTCCCATCCCCCTCCCCCTGCTTCTATGAGGGTGCTCCCACTCCCACCTACCCACTCCAACCTCAACATCTTGGCATTCCCCTACAATGTGGAAATGAGCCTTCACAGGACCAAGGGCTTCTCCTCCCACTAATGCTGGACAATGCCATCCTCTGCCACATTTATGGCTGGAGTCATGGGTCACTCCATGTGTATTCTTAGGTTGGTAGTTTAGTCCCTGGGAGCTCTGGTGGGATTTGGTTGGTTGATATTGTTGTTCTTCCTATGGTGTTACAAACCCCTTCAGTTCCTTTAGTCTTTTCTCTAACTCCTCCATTGGGGACTCCTTGTTCAGTCCAATGGTTAGCTGCAAGCATCCTCATCTGTATCAGTAGGGCTCTGGCAGAACCTCTCAGAAGACACCCATATCTGGCTCCTGTCAGTAAGCACTTCTTGGTATCAGCAATAGTGACTGAGGTTGGTGGCTGCATATGGAATGGATCCCCAGGTAAGGCAGTCTCTGGATGACCTTGTCTTTTTTTTTTTTTTTTTTTAACTTGAGTATTTCTTATATACATTTCGAGTGTTATTCCCTTTCCCGGTTTCCGGGCAAACATCCCCCTCCCCCCTCCCCTTCCTTATGGGTGTTCCCCTCCCCATCCTCCCCCCATTGCCGCCCTCCCCCCAACAATCTAGTTCACTGGGGGTTCAGTCTTAGCAGGACCCAGGGCTTCCCCTTCCACTGGTGCTCTTACTAGGATATTCATTGCTACCTATGAGGTCAGAGTCCAGGGTCAGTCCATGTATAGTCTTTAGGTAGTGGCTTAGTCCCTGGAAGCTCTGGTTGCTTGGCATTGTTGTACATATGGGGTCTCGAGCCCCTTCAAGCTCTTCCAGTTCTTTCTCTGATTCCTTCAACGGGGGTCCTAGTCTCAGTTCAGTGGTTTGCTGCTGGCATTCGCCTCTGTATTTGCTGTATTCTGGCTGTGTCTCTCAGGAGCGATCTACATCCGGCTCCTGTCGGTCTGCACTTCTTTGCTTCATCCATCTTGTCTAATTGGGTGGCTGTATATGTATGGGCCACATGTGGGGCAGGCTCTGAATGGGTGTTCCTTCAGTCTCTGTTTTAATCTTTGCCTCTCCCTTCCCTGCCAAGGGTATTCTTTTTCCTCATTTAAAGAAGGAGTGAAGCATTCACATTTTGATCATCCGTCTTGAGTTTCATTTGTTCTACGCATCTAGGGTAATTCAAGCATTTGGGCTAATAGCCACTTATCAATGAGTGCATACCATGTGTGTTTTTCTGTGATTGGGTTAGCTCACTCAGGATGATATTTTCCAGTTCCAACCATTTGCCTACGAATTTCATAAACTCGTTGTTTTTGATAGCTGAGTAATATTCCATTGTGTAGATGTACCACATTTTCTGTATCCATTCCTCTGTTGAAGGGCATCTGGCTTCTTTCCAGCTTCTGGCTGGATGACCTTGTCTTTAGTCCCTGCTCCACTCTTTGTCCTTGTATTTCCTCCTGTGAGTATTTTGTTCTCCCTTCTAAGAAGGAATGAAGCATCCACATTTTAGTTTCCATCTTCTTGGGCTTCATATGATCTGTGAATTTTTTCTTAGGTATTCCAAGCTTTTGGGCTAATATCCACTTATCAGTGAGTACATACCATTTGTGTTCTTTTGTGACTGGGTTACCTCACTCAGAATGATATTTTCTAGTTCCATCCATTTGCCTAAGAATTTCATGAAGTCATTTTTTCTAATAGCTGAGTAGTACTCCATTGTGTAGATGTACCACATTTTCTGTATCCATTCTTCTGTTGAAGGACATCTGGGTTCTTTCCAGCTTCTGGCTATTATAAATAAGGCTGCTATGAACATAATGGAGCATTTTTTGGGTGTGTGCCCAGGAATGGTATACCTGGGTCCTCAGGTAGTACTATGTCCAGTTTTCTGAGGAATCTCCAGACAGATTTCCAGAATGGTTGTACCAGGCTTTAATCCCACCAACAATGGAGGAGTGTTCCTCTTTCTCCACATCCTCGCCAGCCAGCATCTGTTGTCACCTGAGTTTTTGATCTTAGCCATTCTGACTAGTGTGAGGTAGAATCTCAGGGTTGTTTTGATTTGCATTTCCCCAAAGACTACGGATGTTAAACATTTCTTTAGGTGCTTCTCAACCATTCAGCATTCCTCAGCTAACAATTCTATTTAGCTCTGTACCCCATTTTTCATAGGGTTATTTGACTCTCCGGAGTCTAACTTCTTTAGTTCTTTGTATATTTTGAATATTAGCCCTCTATCAGATATAGGATTGGTAAAGATATTTTCCCAATCTATTGGTTGCCATTTTGTCCTGATGACAGTGCCCTTTGCCTTACAGAAGCTTTGTAATTTTATGAGGTCCCATTTGTCGATTCTTGATCTTAGAGCATAAGCCACTGGTGTTCTATTAAGAAATTTTCCCCTGTACCCATGTGTTCAAGACTCTTCCCCACTTTCTTTTCTATTAGTTTCAGTGTTTCTTGTTTTTTGTGGAGGTCTTTGATCCACTTGGACTTGAGCTTTGCACAAGGCAGTAAGAATGGATCAATTTGCATTCTTCTACATGCTGACCTCCAGTTGAACCAGCACCATTTGTTGAAAATGCTATCTTTTTTCCATTGGATAGTTTTAGCTCCTTTGTCAAAGATCAAGTGACCATAGGTGTGCAGGTTCATTTCTGGGTCTTCAATTCTATTCCATTGATCTACCTGCCTGCCTCTATACCAATACCATACAGTTTTTATCACTATTGCTCTGTAATACAGCTTGAGGTCAGAGATGGTGATTCCCCCAGAAGTTCTTTTATTGCTGAGAGTAGTTTTCACTATCCTGGGTTTTTTGCTTTTCCTAATTAATCTGCAGATTGCTCTTTCTAACTCTATGAAGAATTAAATTGGAATTTTGATGGGGATTGTATTGAATCTGTAGATTGCTTTTGGCAAGATGGCCTTTTTCACTATATTAATCCCGCCAATCCATGAGCATGGAAGGTCTTTCCATTTTCTGAGATCTTTTTCAACTTCTTTCTTAGGAGACTTGAAGTTCTTGTCATACAGATTTTTCACTTGCTTGGTTAGAGTCACACCAAGGTATTTTATATTACTCATGACTATTATGAAGGGTGTCACTTTCCTAATTTCCTTCTCAGCCTGTTTATCCTTTAAATAGAGGAAGGCTACTGATTTATTTGAGTTAATTTTATATCCAACCACTTTGCTGAAGGTGTTTATCAGGCTTAGTCGTTCTCTGGTGGAACTTTTGGGGTCACTTAAATATACTATCATATCCTCTGCAAATAGTGATATTTTGACTTCTTCCTTTCCAATTTGTATCCCTTTGACCTCATTTGTTGTTCAATTTTTCTGGCTAGGACTTCAAGTACTTTGTTGAATAGGTAGGGAAAGAGTGGACAGCCTTGTCTAGTCCCTGTTTTTAGTGGGGTTGCTTCAAGTTTCTCTCCGTTTGGTTTGATGTTGGATACTAGTTTGCTGTATATGGCTTTTACTGTGTTTAGGTATGGACCTTGAATTCCTGACCTTTCCAAGACTTTTATCATGAAAGAGTGTGACGGGCTGGAGAGATGGCTCAGCCATTAAAGGCTAGACTCACAACCAAAAATATAATAGTTTTATAAATTATAAAAAGAAGAGATTCTGTTTCAAAATACCCTAAACAACTACTGCATGCCCATTATTTCCTGATGAAATTTTACTTGGCTATTAAAGTTTCCAGATGGTTTTAAATTAGAGAAATCAATTCATATTTCTTTAACAAGCATTTCTGAAATTCTCTATATTATAGAATTGCTTTTCTCAAGTAATATGCATTACCACATAGAATGAGATTTTCATGGAATATTATTTAGGAGACCACAGTGTTAAAATATGTCACTACTGATTAGCATTCTTCTAAATAAAATAGACTAATATTATAATACTTGCAATTCATGGAATTTGCAATCTTTTTTTCACATATCAGATTTCAAAATTAGAAAAAAAAATTAATGATAAAACCACTGTGTGACCTTGAAAGTGAAGCAAACCTCTGGAATGTTCTAGAATTCTTCCATCCTCTCCTCTTGTCGAATGGGTTCCAACATGGGTCTTCACTTACTTCCTTCTCACTGGACCTTTCAGAAGTCAGGACCTCTAGAGGAGGAGTCAGAAGGCTAAGTTCAAGCTTTACATTCCATTTATTAATAAAGAAATGAATTTCCAAGTCTTACCCTGTTTGAGATACAAAGTAGAATTTTGATGAAATGGCTGAACTGGGCACTGTAACTCATGCCTGTAATTCTAGCAGTGGAGAGGTACAGATCTGGGATTCAAGGTCATCCTCAGCTGCATGGTGATATGGAAACTACCCTGAGCTGCATAAGACCCTAAAAAACAAATAATAATAAATAAATGTTTGAAATCAAAGTTTCTGGTAACTGAAATTGAAAGCCTCCAGAATCTAGCCCAGGTGGGAATCCAGTAAGACATGGGACTAAATAAATAGGTAAAATAAAAATCTATGCATTAATTTATTAGAACTCCTGTTCCTCTTCCCTATCAAGTGTGAGAGAATGGAGAGGTTTTCTCAGGAGACACTGAATGCCCAGAAAGAAGATGTAAGACGTGGATAAATAAAAAAAAAGACCCTTTTCACTGTGTGCAGAAGCCACCTGACCAACACAGAGACGGCTTCTAGAACTGAGAAAACTTGCACTGAGCTTACCCAGTGAGCAGTACAGGAGCACTGACTGAGAAGATAGAGCCAGAGACTATCACAACTTTAATAAAGACCTGCTTGTAAAAGGAAGCAGAACAGCAGACAGTGTCACACTCCTTTATTCCCAGCACTTAGGAGGCAGAGGCAGCTGGATCTCTGAGTTTGAGGCCAGCCCGGTCTCTACAATGAGTTCTAGGTCAACCAGGACTTCATAGTGAGACCCTGCTTCAAGCAAGCAAACAAGCAAATAAAAAGGAAGAAAGAAGAAAAAAGAAAGAGGGGAAAAAAGAGAGAGAAAGGGATAAGAATTGCATGTAGTAAACTGGTTTCCAAAAGTAATATTAGAAGAAGCTAAATGAGGCTGTGTTGTAGTTAAAGGGCTTCCAAGCATTATAGCAGTGGTGGACTCTAGACAGCTCTTCCCCTATAAACCCTGGGGAATGAATAGACACATGAAATCGTTCTTTTCACACTGCAGTGTGGCATCATGGTCTCTGAGAAAGCAACACAGAAGGCCAGCTCTACAACCAACCTCGCTTAGCTCTGTTTGTGAGGTAGAAAGGACTGATTTGATCTTGTTCCGTCTTGTGGTTCTGAGACAGTCTTACTCTGGGACCGTGCTGATATCCACCAGACTGGCCTCAAACTCCCCCCTCTGCCTCCCAGCAAGCCGAGACAGCCCAGTGTTTTCTTGGAGACATTTACCAAGTAGGCGGAGGTAGGAGGAACCCGAAATGAGAGGGGGAAATGGCATATGCTATGAACAACGGAAAAGGGGGAAAGACATCATATCAAATTACCTGAAAACAATTAGAACCAGTGATAAAATAAAACTTTAAAACAAAGGAAAATGACACAGGATATCAAATGAATAACCAAAAACTGCTAATTTCTATACCCAATATCACTTAAAATAAACAAAGGTGAAAAGGATGTAAAAGTGATGGAAGAACAAACAAAACAGCCAGCACCTGTCTCCAGGGCCAGCCAGGAGTTTGTCACCAGCGGATTACACTACTTTTCAAAAGAGAAGAAAATGGAGGTAGAAACTCCTTTACATAAAGTAGTGAAGAAAAACAAATATGATAGAAAAGAAAAAACAAGCCACAGTTACTAGAAGAAAGTGCAAAAGTAATATAAAATAAACTATGAGGTTAAGAATTCATGGTAGGCGAATAAAACAGCTCAGTCAAGGAGGGAGCCAGGAAAGGGAAGAGGACAGAAGAGGAAGAAGTGTGAGCAAAAAGCCTCTGTAGTGCAGCTCACCTGGACTAAGGGAAGTGTCACTGCAACCCCCGCTCTGCTGGTAAATGTCCACGTATAAAATAAAAGAAAAAACATGTAAATGAAATTAAATAATTTTAGAAGAAAAAACAAAAGATTCTTTTTAAAATAAAGTAAAGCAGTACTAAAAATACTGAGAAGTTATGAATGACAATGAAGAACTGGAGAAGTCAGAGCTGGAGAGATGGCTCAGTAATGAAGAGCACTTGTGCTTCTCCAGAGACTCCAAGTTCACAGCCTCCAACAGTCAGTAACTCCAATGTCAGGGCTCAGCTGCTGCCTTCCTCTGGCCTCCACACGTACCAGGCATGCATATGGTACATGTATTGTGTGCAGGCTAACATTCATATACATAAAAGTAAAATACTTTGAAAGGAGAATTAAAGAAGCTCCTTTCTCCCATTAGAAGGCCCTCCAATGCCAGGGTTGATCAAACAGGTCTTAGGTGGTAGCAGCATGCTGAACTTGTGAGTCCTGTCTGCTCCTGCTGCTGATGTGCACTGAGAGCCACTTCTGCTTGTCCCCGTCATAGCTACATCCACTTTAGTAGCTTCCCATCTTTGAATACTAGGACCCACTCCTGGCCCCAAAGAGCTTTGTGACTTGGTTAGATTTCCACTGACTCCAGAACCTCCTCCTGAGGTTGTCTTGTCTTCCTAAGAGGGTCAACGCCCAAACTGGGGGTGGGGGTGGGGTGAGGATGGGGGTCTCTCCCAAGTGTGTGAGAATAGAAAACAAAGTACTGAGTTCACATTGGAGGGGCCTGGGCACCCTGCCTACCAGTCTCTGCTCTGTCAGACCTCACTCAACAGTAGCATTCTACTGGATGGAGGAAGCTGTGCAAATCCAGACGACTATTGTAGCTACTTCATGGTCGATCCATTTCTGTACTAGTACTTTTTTTTCTAAGTTTCTTTCATTACTAAATTTGTTTGTCTTCTTTCTGCTGCTGTTGACACTGCTTGAGTGGTAAACTTTTACTGCCTCTCAGTGTGCACTGGAAGACTTGGAATTTGAAAATTCTGGTAGCTAGCATGTTTCTTTAGCTAAAGTAGGAAGCTCTTTTCCTGGCAGTGAACATAGATTCTGACCAGAGAGGCCTCATCTCTCAGTTGCCGAGAGGGAATAGAGGTCTGCAACAGCAGCCTCCTTGTGGCAGCCCTGGCACCCACAGGAGACTCCCTGGGCTGAACTTCTACCATGAGTCACAGACTCACCACCCTAATCCATGGGCACATTCCAGAGTCAGCTGCATCAGGGCAGAGGTCTGGTGGCAGCTGTTCATTGTCCTTTAATTGTCCCAGCAACAACCCGTGTCCTGTTCCTCAGGGTTGCTCTGATCCTCTTCTGAGAAGCGCGTTCAGGAGAATCTCCTGCCTTAATTTAGTTGAGTTGGGCACCCGCTTGTGTCCATCTGTGCTTTGTCCTTAGACTTCATGAGTCTGCTCTCCCGCTCCTCGGGCTTCTGCTGTCCTTTCAGCTCGAGACTTTTTTTTTATTCTCTCTCTCCATTTTTCTTACTTCACTGATTTTTGTTTCGTTCTTTGGGCTTTTGTTGGGGGCTCTTGCTGTGGTTTTGAGACAAACTCCTTCGGAGTAGCCCAGGTTGGCCTCACTCTCAGTAGTTGTCTTCTCCCCTGCAGTGTCCTTTTGAGCTGCGTCCATATCCCTGTTTTGGGGAGTCAATTGAATGTTTGATAGTTGGTAATGTTATTTTTAACAAAGCTTGTTGATCAGAGAAATAATACCAAGGCTGGAGAGATGGTTTAATTGGCACTGTGCTTGCAAGCAGAGGGGCCCAGGTTCATTTCCCAGTACCCATATAAAATTAAAAGGCTAGAAATGACAGCACAGAAACAGCCTAAATCTGCAAATTCCAAGTTGAGCATGAGACCCTGTGTGTGCCTTTGGATTGATCTCTGGTTATGAGGAAAGTTCTTCATGCTTCCTCTATTAGATCCTGGCCTTGTTAATGCATCTTCTATAACCTGTAGCATGCATACCCTTACTCCAGGTCAGAGCGAAAGGAGTACATATGGTGGGTAACCTGAGCTCTCTGACAAACGAACTCTCTGATGATCCACCTGCCCTATTTCCTTCACTGAGCAGAACTTTTCTAACTTCTGTGGCACCTGGGTTAATGACTACCCATTAGCTACTCTCACTGAAAGGTTAACCACATATAACCACACATAAGTGAAATTAGAGTTCACTTTTGCATTCAAAGTTGTCCATTTTGTGATGAAAAGGATAGAGATAGTTTACCCTGGCTGGACCATAAAAGTGTTCTTCCTCCCTGTTCAGTGTGGGAATGAAGCTTTAAATTCTGGATGGTTCAGTAACCTTTCAGATCCAGCTAGCTGTGTGAGGGTTTCACTCCCTCAGGAGTGCAACTAAGCCTAGGACTGCCACTTTTTACTATTTTCAATGGGATCTTTTAAAAGAACAACCTGCCGTGCTCTCTGTGGTTGTTAATGCATTGGATAGGATCAGGGATTTCCCCAGATCTTATTTGTAACAAAGTTTTGCAGTATTAAAAAAAGCAAGAAATAACAGCAAATAGGGATGAAGTGCAGCTGGCAGAGTGCCCGTCTCACATGTATAATGTCCTGGGTTCCATCTCTAGCAGCACATAGAACTGATCATGGTGATATATGCTGGTGATCCCAGAAGGTAGAGACAGGAGTATCAGATGTGCAAAGTAAAGGCGAGGTCAGCCTTGATCGTGACAGCAAGGGCCTTTGCTGCTGCGCCATCTTGCCATCCCAGAATGCTTGTTTTATTCAAAATTTAACTCAAGTTTACTATGAAGAGACCCTTTAAAAGACTACAGCCTGGTTAAGTAGTTCCCAAGGAATTCTAGAAGTGAGCTCCTTCTGCAGTTGTTTCTACACTCCCTTAACATATATTTCCTTAGTGATTATTTTTAAATCCTATTAACTTGGACAGCATTAAAATATATAACTATAAAGTAAGAAGTTCCAAATGGAATAAGTTTTTAGTACTTAAGAGTCATTGTCCTAGCAAGCGCAAGGCCCTGGGTTCGGTCCCCAGCTCCGAAAAAAAGAAAAAAAAAAAAAAGAGTCATTGTACTTTCTTGTTTTAGATGTTACATAAAGTATGGGATTTTTAAATTTATATTATTAAGATAGTCACACAAGATAGCAAAACAATACCGATAAAACTATGTAATATTATCTATATGACATACACAGACTTCTCTTCATCTTCCGTGTGTGTGTGCTGTGTGTGTGTGTATGTGTGTGTGTGTGTGTGTGTGCACTCAAGTATGTACACTCACACAGCACACACAGCAGGAGTATCACCAGTTAAAAGCCAGTCTAGCTACATAAGCAAATTCAAGGTCAAACTGAGCTACATATTGAGGAAAAAAGCATCATACTTTGCACATTGACTGTTTTGTACATTAACCTTTTCCTTGGATGGCTTGCTGTTCCCAATTTGCACTGTTTGGTATCTGTATGAGGATTAAGGTTTCTGAGAGGTGATTGGTATCTTTTACTATTACAGAGCTCTAATGAGGAACCTATGTTGGAGACAGTTATTACTTATGAGGTCATATATGAAGTACAAATTCTAACTATAAGTGTCTGGATCAGAGGACTGATACGTAGATAGTAATACAAGATCCTTCTCACAGAGCATACTTCTGATGGTCCTATTTCTGCATATCTTTTGCAGAACTTTGAATTGTGTTTACTCATCATTATAAATATGATGGATTTTTGTTTTCACAATATAATTTCAAACTGTATTATTTTACTCAGAGTTAAGTTGACCATTTTCAGTGATTTTACATGATCTCTTTATGATCTCTGACCATTTATCTACTTGGTTATTGGGTTCTTACTAATTTATGGGAGTTTTATTTACTAAAGAAATCAGCCCTTATTTACTTAATGAATAAAAGACAACAGTGACACTCTAACTGCCATGCACAGTTACAGCCAGATACAACAAACTGAGCCAGAAGTTTTCTTTTCAGCAGCTGAGAAAGATTAGCTGTGAATGTGAGAATGGGAAGTTGTTGGGTCAGCCATTGGAGATAGTAACTTGGGCAGAAGCCACCTCCTGAAAGAAGATCTGTCTCCCTGCAGTGCAGAAAGTTGTTAAATTATTTAATAACCTTTTTCTGCATTCACTCTAGCTAGTGAGGATACAGAGTTTCTCTTTGGCTAGATTTAAATTGATGAAATGAATGCTGAGCTGATGGTGGAGGACAGCCTGAATGACTGGAGCCCAGGAGTCATGGGCATAGCAAATCGTCATCTGAAAGAATAGCATTATGTGTGTATATGCAGAGGCTCTATTAGCTATCTTTGGGGGCTCCTTTTTTTAACTCCACTTTAGCTGCCTCTCTCCAAAAATAACCTTCGTTCTGTTTTACTTACACACACACTCACATGCACACAAACACACACACATAGAATATATGTACACACATACATGCAATACATATACTCATTTTTGTCTGTGGTGAGAAAACAAGCATGACTAAAAATAGGGGACCCCCCCCCACAACAAACAGAAAACTTGTGTATTTCCTAGCTTCTAAGGACTTTCTTCTGGCATTCTGAAAGAAGTCTAAAGGTTGAAGTCATCCTGGACAGACTTCCTTTAACCATCCAACCTATATAAACAAAACTTTTAAGTGAACCAAAGTGATTTTGGTTGTAGGTTTTATTGTGGTTTGTTTTTATTTATGCATGTTTGCCTGGACATCAGACTTAACACATGAATCTCTCTCCATTCTTTTGGGGGTTTAGTTTTATATTTTTTAATTTGAGACAAGGCAGGCTGGCCTTAGCTTCTCATAGGCATATGCCACCATGTCTAGCTATTTTGACAATATTTTATCTAGCTTATTCTCTTAGCATTTTCCATCAAAACCAGTAAAATAAGATGCTGTGTCCTAACATCAGTTAGGTAGCCTCTTACTGCAGTACTTGGCGGTGATAGTAAGAGCCGTGTACATCTTGTCAAGATGAAATGATTAACTTTTTCTGGGCTGCATTTCTTAAATGGTTGGTGAGCAGAGCAGCCAGGCAGCCTTAGGAAGCCTGTGACTGCCAACCTGACGGCTCCCGAGAGAACTCAAGAGGGAATTTCCCGGCACTGTTTTAGTTGTATTGTTTGTTAGATCTTTCGGAATCCTACAGGACTTGATTTTTATACCCTTTGCCCCAGTTGGACTTAAGTTTAATTAAAAGTTATAGTTGCATGCATTTATATAAAGGAAGTGTCAGGCTGGACAGTTGCCTCTGCAGTTAAGAGCACTTGTTGTTCTTGCAAAACACCCAGGCTCAGTCCTAGCACTTACATGTCAGCTCACAACCATAAGTAACTCCAGTTCTATAAGATATGGTGCCCTTTTCTGGCCTCCAAGGGCACCAGGTGCATACTCTAATCGTGTGTCTCAGTTACTATCCTGTTGCTATGGAGAGACATGATGTCCAAGGCAAATCTTACCAAAGGAAACATTTAATTAAGGGTTATCTACAGTTTTGGAGGGTAAGTCAATGACTGTGATGGCAGGAAGCAAACAGACATGGCACTGGAACATTAGCTGAGAGCTTTACATTCTGATGTGCAGGCAGCAAGCAGAGAGAGGAGGGGGTGAAGACTGGGCCTTTGAAACCTCAAAGCCCACCCCCATTAATATACCTTCTCTAACAAGACCACACCTCCTAATTCTTCCAAAAGAGTTCTACTAACTAGGGACTAAAGCCTTAGACATATGTGCCTATGCCCCAGACCATCACTGTATACATAAAACTCCCCAAACACTCACATACATAAAAATAAATAGGTCTTTTTAAAAATTCATCATCAGGCTGGGGGGGGTGTGTGGCTCAGTAGATAAAGAGCTTGAGCCCAGATCTGGTGCCAGAGAGAAGATGATAGATCCACAGAAGGCTGTGACCAGCCAGTCTAGCAAAGTGATACACCAGGTCGTGAGGAAGCTATCTTAAATAATGATGATTACGAGCATGGGCTGCTCCCAGAGCTTTGATTTGTAGTAACCACACGACAGCTCACGAGTGTCTGTGACTCCCATCCCAGGGAATCTGGCCCCTTCTTCTGGCCTCTGAACTGAGAGCACACTCAGTACTGAGACATATGCATAGTCAAAACACTCATGCACTTTTTTTTATTAAAAATGACGGAGGTAGGAGGGATAGTGGAGACACCCAAAGTCAACCTCTGAGCTCCCGTCCTACAGAGTTGAGTATGTATATACACACATGCACATATAATCACAAATACACTGAAAACAACGAAAGTAAATGTGTGGTTAAGATATTTTAATGTTAAAAATAAACCTCGTGCGTTTTGTATATTTTTAGACGTCCTCAAATCTACTCATTCATAATTAAAATGCAGAACTTGGGGTTTTGGTTTTGGTTTGAGACAGATCTACCTATGTACCTCAGGCTGGCCATGAACTCATTATACACACCAGCTCACCTTAAACTTATGGCAATCCTTCTGCCTCAGCTTCTTGGGTGCTAGGATTACAGGTGTCCAACATTGCCAGAAAGTGAAATTCTACTTAATTTCCTCTTAAAACTTCCAAGGCCTAGAAGGGGTATACAGCTCAGTGCCTAGCATTCATGGACACTGGCTTCCATCCCTAAGACCACAAAAGCAGCAAATTCCAAGGCCCTTTTACTTTTTAAAAAGTTGTTTTAGTTAGCTAGATCTGCTGTAACAAAGCATCACACATTTTTCTCTCAATCCGGAGGCTAGGAATCCAAGGTGTCAAAGGAAGGTTTCTTCTGAAGTCTTTTCCCTTTATCTTGAGAATGCCACCTTCCCTCTGTGCTGTTGATGTCCTTCTTGACTTATACAGACTATAACTTTAGCTATAGTGAAGTAGGAGTCACAGTAATGGCCTATTTGCAACAAAACCCTCATCAAAGATTCTCTCTCCAGTTAGTCATGTTTTGAAGTCCTAGATGTTAGAATTTCCACATGATGAATTTGGGGAGAAGAGCACAATTTTGACCATACAATGATGGATTAGAGTGTATTCACTTTAGAAATTACAAAGAACCATTATAAACAGAAAAAGAATCTCACTTGCTACTTAATGTGAACCACAAAGATACACAAGGAGCGCCTCCTAGAATTTTCTATCAGTTTTTATGTGTTAATAGGGACAGAATCTAGGCAAATAGAGTGTCTCGGAACCTTCTTTCTTCTTCTTTCTTCAACAGCACACTGTCAGTATCTATACCTAACTCCTCAGTCCCAGAATGTCTGGGATTTTAGTCTTCTCTAATGTAAGTAGTTTACGGATAGCCATAACACTTTCAGAGAGCTGCTACATAGGGCTGGAGGGATGGCTCCGTGGTGAGAGCACTGGCCGCCCTTCCAGAGGCCCTGAGTTCAGTTCCCAGCACCCATAGGTGGCTCACAACCATCTGTAAGTTCAGTCCCAGAGGATCTGGTGCTCTCTTCTGGCCTCTTCAGGCACTGTGTGCATGTGGTACACAGACATACTTGCAGGCAAAACACGAAATAAACTAATTTTTTTAAAGCTGCTGCAGATAATTTTTTTAAAGTGCGTATATTTTTTTCTTTGGTTCCAAACCCATAATCCAGCCTGGTTTTTTTTTTTTTATCTTGAGTATCATAAGTAATACTTTATAGGGAACTCCTACTCTCCTGTATAGTGTATTACTTGTGAAATGCTACCTTGTCTTCCTTTGTGACAGTGAGCCTTTTCTCTTCAATCAGGATTGCCTGAACTAGAATTAGAAGCAATCGATAACCAGTTTGGACAACCAGGAGCAGGGGATCAGATTCCATGGGCAAATAATACTGTGACGGCGATAAATCAGAGTAAACCAGAAGAGTAAGTAAGATGCTTCCTATTTTATACACTGTCAGCTACCAGCTTCTAAACCAGAACTACCCTCCCCAGACTGGATTTCAGTGTGCACCAGTAATTTTGAGCTATAAATCAACATGAGTGCTTAATTAAAAGGGAGGCATGAAATGATGTGTCGAGCTTAGATGGAGCAGAGCGTTTACTGCACGACCACAGGCAGGTCTATTTGTAATCGCCATCAGACTGGTGTGGTGTGCACGCCGCGTTCTGCCTCCCACCGCTTGTATTGCTTTGCTGCCCATGTATCCCTGTGGATAAGCCGGCCTTCCTGGGCCAGTCAGGTTGCCTTCAACTCTCAGCTCTGGGTCATTTTTTCCACCATTTGTCTATGTTCAGAGCAAGATCTGTAAGGAGAGCAAATATCTGCTCAGTGTTCCATCTCAGCGGGCTGTAATTTCCTAACTTACAGGCCTCTGGGTTTCACAGCACAGACCACATCTCATCCATGCCATTCAAGGGAAGAATTAATATATTTAGGAACCTTTCTGAACTGCTTTCCCTTTTCTTTTCCCAGAAGAATAATTCTTTGTCATATTGCTCATGTAATAATATTTTATTATTTTATATATATAATTTTATACATCAATTAATGTCCTCTTGGATTAGACTACATGAATTACTCAGTGAGCAATTTGGTGGGGTTTTTGGCTGAACTACTAGCATGTTAATGTTTTTCAACTTAACTTCTTTTGTATATAATAGTCACTTTATATTATGAAATAATTTCTTCAATTTTGAAAGCATAAAATAGATTTGCTGTTTTGATTGTGATTCAGTCATAGTATTTAATGATATTCATACAGTCAATAGGATAAGAATAAATCTTAAGGTCTGGCAACATGGCTCACTGGGTAAAGTGCTGCCCGCCACACAAGCATGAAAATCCGACACTGAGTCCCACAACCTGAAAACGGGGGATGGGAGGGGGGATGAACGAAAGAGAAAAGAGAGGGAGGGAGGGAGGGAGGAACACACAGACACAAACACTTGCACACACATGCCTGTGCGTGCACACACCGCCCACACACACAGAAAAGAATAAATCTGAAAAATAAATTAGCGGAATTTTTTGGCTTTTACTTTTATTAAGGACTCTTTACAGAGCTAGGGAGTTGGTCCAGCAGTTAGGAGCCCTTTCTGCTCTTTCAGAGAACCCAGGTTTGGTACCCAGTACCTTTAACAGGTGGCTCCCAAACACCCGTGACTCAGTTCCTGGAGATCCACCACCCTTCTCTGACGTCTCCAGAAATCTGCTCAATCATGGTGCACACACATATACTTATGCACAGATGCAGACACTTAAAATGAATATATACGCCTTTTAAAAAGTGTTTCTCCTCTCAATTACATTTAGTTCATTTTCCAGGGTATTTTCTTTAAGCTAACAGGAAGAATATGGAAATTTCTCAGTAGTTGACAAAAGAATGGAAATTGTGGTCAAACTGTGCATTAACTGTTGTTTTGTGCCTAGGAAGGTGGCTCAGCAGGTAGACACTTTTGTATAGGTTTGAGGACCTGAGTTTAGATTTCCAGAAATCAGTAGATACAAGTGTGCCAACATGTATCTATAATCCCAGGTCTGGGAGGCATAGGTGAGAGGCGCTGGGCGCCCAGCCAGTTTAGCCAATTGGTGAGCTCAGAAGCTAAAGTGAAGAGCTACAGAGGAAGGCATCTTAACATCAGCCACTGGCTTCTCCTGAGCACATAGGAGAGTATATACCCAGGCCCACACAGACACAATGCAAATGCATCCAAAACATGTTCTTTGGATCTCTGCACACTGATTGTAGGGCATTTCATTGTACTAGAACTCATTGCCAACATCGTAACAGAACTTGCTAAAACCAGATTTGTGCATATATGTATGTATATGTGTTTACATTCTTAAAATTGAATCATTTTCTCCTGCCTTTCTCACCTTCTGCTCCCATAGCCAATGTATTAGCTCACAGTTGGATGAGCTCCTCTGTCCACCAACAACAGTAGAAGGAAGAAATGATGAGAAGGCCCTTCTGGAACAACTGGTGTCTTTCCTCAGTGGCAAAGATGAGACGGAGCTGGCCGAGCTAGACAGAGCGCTGGGGATTGACAAACTTGTACAGGTGCTTGTTCAGACGGTGCCTGGGTGGCCACCAGAGTGATTTCTAAGCAGTGGTTCCTTTGGGTGACGAGCTTCTGAAGAGCATGAATTCAGAATTCTAAGTCCTGCTAGAGATGACTTCTCCCACATACAAATTTCTATAGACACACATGGGTTGCCAGAACTTTGTTTATATATACATTGTTGTGGCTTCTTTCCTTACAGGGAGGTGGATTAGATGTATTATCTGAGAGATTTCCACCACAGCAAGCAACACCACCTTTGATGATGGAAGACAGGCCCACCCTCTATCCCCAGCCATACTCGTCTCCTTCTCCCACCGCCGGTCTCTCTGGCCCTTTCCAAGGCATGGTCCGACAGAAGCCTTCACTGGGTACTATGCCGGTTCAAGTAACACCTCCTCGAGGAACCTTTTCACCCAACATGGGCATGCAACCCCGGCAGACTCTAAATAGACCTCCAGCTGCACCCAACCAGCTTCGGCTGCAGCTGCAGCAGCGGCTACAGGGGCAGCAGCAGGTGAGTGCTGTCCTCTGGGGCTCATTCTTCCCCAAGGTTTGTGCCAGAGTGCTCCATGACAGCACAGTCACTACGCCAAAAGTGTCCACTCCATTTCCAGATCTCAGTGAAAGATCCAACAGCCATCCTGGGTCTGCTAGGATACGAGGAAGCGACCCTTTCACTAAGGAATGCTGATTGCAGCAGAGCACTTTGAAACCTACAGCTTAAAAGGAATATAGACTTTGTGCTTTGAGATACAAACAAGTTTTAGATTAGATATCATGTAATTACTAAATTAATAAAGAGAACTGTAACTTAGTTTATAAATTGGATTTACTGAAAAAAAAATAAATCCAATTGGGTTGTTAAGAAAAAATAAAATGTATGTTATTTGAAGTTGGTCAAATTGAAATCTGGTGATAATATGAATAAGAGAAAGGATACATATTGGAGGTCTGGGAGTTAAACCTCTCAGACAAGAAATGAATCTGTGTGGTGCTGTAACCATTTAAGATGGTATTAGGAACAGACGGCCATGAGCAGATGGTGTAACACACCAGCTCTGAGCCTCTGACTGGCCTGGAGGCTGCCGCTGCTTGTTACCAGGTTTTCAACTATACTTGTGTATTTCTTTGAGTTTCTAGAAAAGCATTTGAAGAAATTGGTTAGAGCAGCATTAACTCAGGAAGAAAACTAAATAAGAAGATACACTAGAAAGCTAGGACAATGGTAGAGGGCATTTCCAACATTCTCACAACCCTGTCTTCAACCCACGCATCCTAGAAAAAGGAAGGGTCTCGTGGCTTAATGGCTATAAGAGTAATGGATTCCGACTGCAAAACTAGTCAGATAAATTCCTTTACCTCATAAAGAAGCATGTGCATCAGTAAGAGACTGTAACACTCTTAGTGCAGTGCCTGGTATATTGTAGCCTTTAATGAGAACTACCGTATTGCCCATGCTATCCTCAAACTCAGAATTCTCCCTCATCAACCAACCAAGAGTCAGAACCCACTGTCTGCCAGAGACATTGGATCACATCGCAAGCAGTGTGTGCTGAATGCTAAGTCAGAAGAGAAGAGATGTGCTTATATGCTCAACTCACAGCTGCAATTAAGGAGCTGTGGCCTCAGGTTAAAGGTTCAGTGAGCAAGGCCCAGCAAGGAATGAGGTTAGGTCCCCGAATTCACGAAACTGCTTCATATTCAGTTCAGGAAAAAAGCTGAGTTTCCTTCAAGTCGTTCCAAAAGTGGCACAGGGCTGATGGGCATAGCTGTGAAGATTACACAGACGTGAGGGGCTGCAGAGGGAATGTCTTTGCTCTGCTTCCTTTACATCTCTTAGACGCTTGTTCACAGCGGGAGTATTTACCGCTCAGGAGACAAAATGTTGGTATATATGTGTCATGTCCATAGTCTTCTGAGAGTTCTGCATACATAGGCTTGGGTACCAGGAATCCCTTTATTTTTAAATGATTGTGAATGTTTTATCTTATTCCACAAAGCTTCGGATTTTTACTTTATCATTTATATTGTATTAATTTTTCCACAAAGTCTGTTTTGTTTTGTTTTGTTTCTGATCTTCTGGGAGTCAGAAAATAAATAAATCCAGAATTCAGAGGTAAGCCGTTAGGCAATAAGAAACTTAATCACTGCTCACAGGGCTTTGGGTTTGCGTGAGTGTGTGTGTGTGTGTGTGTGTGTGTGTGTGTGTGTATGTGACACTAATAGGCTATCTCCTTACATAGAGTTCAATAAAACATATCCATAATTATCCATTTGTATAATTTATAATTTATGAACATCAAGTAGCACAGAGCTGAATTTCATGGCATATGCCTGCATTACCCACTACTCAGAAAACCAGTGCAGAAGGATCATCAGCGCCAACAGTTTAAAATCAATCTGGGTACCATAGTAGACCACAGTATAGCTCAGGGGAGGAGTGCTCCCGAAGCACCTGTGAGGACCAGTCCCCATCACTGCGACAACAGTAATACAACAACAGAATAATGTAGTGTTGACGTTATTGTTACTGCTATCAGATTATTTGAGGAAATTTAAGAATGTAATCCACAGGTTATTTACAGTAAAATCTTCCAGGTGACTTTATTGTTGTCTGATAAAGTAAAGGGACACATAGCCCTGTAACAGTAGCTTGATCCAGACTGGCCTTCCAAACCAGCATCCCACAGGTTATTCTTGGAGATCAAATTGATGGCTGTAAATAAGAAGAAGAAAGGTTTGTGATGAACGAATCGTAGGCTGCCCCTTCTCGGAGATAGATGCACAGTGTGCTGCGGCCAGTTAAAAGCGCACAACGTTACTGCAGTAAATGGCTGTCTCACCTTATGTAAGCCTCACTCCCAGTACTTCCTACAGCACAGTTCGCTATTTTCCTGGCACATCTATTAATGTCCCACAGAACAATGTGCTTTGGAACAGCAATTTGGGAAATGTGGGTCTAAAGTGATTACTTCTTCTAGTTAAATAAATAATCCATTTTCTCAGAGCACATTTGTTTCTTACGTAATTCTCTCTGGCTAGTGAGATCATGTTGGATGTTCCCCAAGTCTAGTTTCAGATGCAGTGGGAGTGCCGTCAGGCCTTGGCTTCCGTGTACCCCTGTCCCCAGCCTCCCTCACAGTCCTTACTTCAAACCTGCTCCATCCCAGTATTATAAGACCTAAAGTTGTTTCTTTTCCTGTAATATCATACTTTCCTGAAGTAACTATTCCCATGCTTTCAGAAGCACACTGATATTGTATGTGTATATTTACGTGTATATCCTACCTTTAAATGTTCCAAAAGCAATGATTATCTGATAAGGAGTGGGAGTTATTAGCCCTTTGGCAAATTGAATGGGAGATGTTCGTAAGCCTCACTACTAAAACTTTTCAATAATCAGTAAAGTCTGTGTTACTTTATAAGGCCATGCCATGTTTAGCTGTAAAAGTGATTCTTCCTTGTCTCCATTTCCCTTAGTTGATGCACCAAAACCGGCAAGCTATCTTGAACCAGTTTGCAGCAAATGCTCCTGTTGGCATGAACATGAGGTCAGGCATGCAGCAGCAGATAACACCTCAGGTGAGCAGAAGCCAGACGTTGGTAGAGCTCCTCCAGGCCAAGCGCTGTGTCTGAGTGTTGACTTGAGTGTTGCTGGGATGCCTGAGAGCTCAGCTGTAAATGATCCTCCGGTGTGCATTGCTTGTGGAGTGAGTTAGCCTACTCGTGACGCTGTCTCATAGCTCGTCTAACGCCAGAGAGCGGCGCTTCTTTTTACTCTTTCTGTCATTGTTTCATGATACTGGACGGTCAGGAGAAACTATGACCCTGGTGAGCAGAAACAGCAGCACTTTCTAGGTGTTTATTACAAAACTATTGCTATAAACCAGAGTCGTGGAATTTTACACTTAATCATAACTGGATAAGATGGTACGGAGTGGACTTGCCTCATCTGTGTTCTGACGGCTGCATATGCAGTGTGGCATGTATGTATGCACACACATGTGCAGTAAGACAACAAACATTTTAAACCGGAGGAATTCTGGTGTGCAATCCCAGCATTTAGGAAGCTGAAGCAGGAGGATCCCAAGTCTAAGACCAGTCTGGGATATGTGGCAAAACCATACTCCAACACACACACACACACACACACACACACACACACACACACACACACACACACACACATACACATATACACCAAAACAAACAAATGAAAAACAAACAAATTTGGCCGTCCTTCTGAATGAGATCTAGCATTCACTTCCATATATATTTTAATGTTTTTGCTTCAACAACTTAAAGCCAAGTTGATATAAATATTTAAGAGGTAAGAACTGTAAAAATGAGCTGGAGAGATGGTTCAGTGGATAAGAGTTCTGGCTGCTCTTCCAGAGATCCCAAGTTCAGTTCCCAGTACTTTTATGGTGCCTCATGACTGTCTGATCTCTAACAGGATCCTATATCCTCTTATGGTGTGCAGGTGTACATGCAGCCAAAGCATAGCCATATACAGAAAGTATATAAGTAAGTCTTTTTTTAAAGTGGATATTAGCCCGAAAGCTCGAATTACCCAAAATACAATCCACAGACCACATGAAGGTCAAGAAGAAGGACGACCAAAGTGTGGATGCTTCAGTTCTACTTAAAAGGGGGAACAAAAATATTCATAGGATGGGATAGGGGAGCTTATGTCCAAGAAACTGGGAAAGAAAATATTCATAGGAGGGGATATGGAGGCAAAGTTTGGAGCAGAGACTGAAGGAATGGCCATTCACAGCCTGCCCTACATGTGGCCCACATATATACAGCCATCAAACTAGATAAGATTGATGAGACTAAGAAGTACATGCTGACAGGAGCTGGATGTAGATGTCTCCTGAGAGGCACAGCTAGAGCATGTCACATACAGAGGCATTTGTACTGAGAATGGGATCCCCACTGGAGGAGTTAGAGAAAGGATTGAAAGAGCTGAAGGGGTTCGCAACCCCATAAGAACAACAATGCCAACCAACCAGAGCTCTCAGGGACTAAACCACTACCCAAAGAGTACACATGAACTGACCCAGGGCTCCAACTGCATATGTAGCAGAGGATGGCTTTATTGGGCATCAATGGATGGAGAAGCCCTCGGTCCTGCCAAGGATGGACTCCCAGTGTAGGGGAATGTTGGGCAGGGGGAGGGGGGGTGTGGATAGGGAGGGGAACACCTTCATAGAAGAAGGGGAAGGAGATGGGATAGGGGGCTTATGTCCCAGAAACTGGGAAAGAAAATAACATTTGAAATGTAAACTAACAAACAAAAAAACTACAAATAAAATAAAATAAAATTCCCATAACAATCCTGTGTAGTATGTACAGGTACATGATAAAACAAAACAAAACAAATAAGATCACAAGAGAAGTAAATGGAAACAGCTATTTTAGATCATTACGCAGCACAATACTACCTTAGGCATCATGGGCAGTGGCTTACGCTAGTGAGGTAGTCAGATCAGCCTGAAGTCACCTCTCACTTGTCACTTGAAAAGCAACATGGCACATCAGTAAAGCCTTCTTTGGAAGGTGCTGTTTCAGCACAGGCATTGATGAAGCATATGCACAGGTCCTTTAAAATGAAATCTGCCAACTACATGCTGTCCTCTTTGGGAAAAATGAAATATGGTTCTCTGACAGAAATCGTGTGGCTTGCTAAAGTGGAGTCTGATTTCCTTATAACTTAGTTACTCCTACATGGGATTCGACACTGAGGTTTACTACTTTTAAAAGATCAAGAAACTCAAATATGGACTCGTGAAGATGCTCACATCTGGTTTTGTTTTGTTTTTCAAGACATGGTTTTTCTCTGTAGCCCTGGCTGTTCTGAAGCTCACAGGGATCTGCCTTCCTCTGCTTCCTCAGTGCTGGGATTAAAGGTACTTCCACTGCTCGGATCTGTTTTTTTAGATCTGTTTTCAAGAAGAACTTTATCCCTTTGATTAATGGTAGCTTCCTGTATTTGTCCCAAGTTTATTAAGGTCCATTTCATGAAGAGATTTTCAAGATTTATTTTGAGTGTTTTATTTTTTTGATTCTTTATTTTTATTTTATGTATATGTGTATTCTGCCGTCACCGATGTCTGTGGACCATGTACAAGTAGTGCCCATGGAGGTCAGAAAAGGAGGTCAGACTCCCTCGATACTACAGTTACAGTCAGTTGTGAGCTGTCATGTGGGTGCTGGGAATTGAACCTGGGTCCACTAGTCCAGTGCCCTTAACCACAAAGCCCTCACCAGCCCCTATTGTTTTGCTCTGTTTAAAAGACTTACTTATATACTTTCTATATATGGCTATGCTTTGGCTGCATGTACACCTGCACACCATAAGAAGACATAGGATCCTGTTAGAGATCAGACAGTCATGAGGCACCATAAAAGTACTGGGAACTGAACTTGGGATCTCTGGAAGAGCAGCCAGAACTCTTATCCACTGAACCATCTCTTCAGCTTATTTTTACAGTTCTTACCTCTTAAATATTTATATCAACTTGGCTTAAGTTGTTGAAGCAAAAATATTAAAATATCCCCACTTTTTCTTCTCTTAATTTGAGTGCATCTTGTTTTATGTGGAGGTCCTTGATCCACTTGGACTTAAGCTTTGTACAGGGTGATAAGAATGGATCCATTTGCATTCTTAACATGCTGACCTCTAATTGAACCAGCACCATTTGCTGAAAATGCTATCTTTTTTGCATTGGATGGTTTTGGCTCCTTTGTCAAAAATCAAGTGACTATAGGTGTGTGGGTTCATTTCTGGGTCTTCAATTATATACCACTGATCTACCTGCCTGTCTCTCTCTGTACCAAAACCAAACAGTTTTTATCACTATTTCTCTATAATACAGCTTGAGGACAGAGATGGGAATTCCCCCCAGAAGTTCTTTTATTGCTGTGAATAGTTTTCACTATCCTGGGTTTTTTTGCTTTTCCTAATTAATCTGCAAATTGCTCTTTCTAACTCTATGTATGAAGAATTGAGTTGGAATTTTGATGGGGGATTGCATTGAATCTGTAGATTGCTTTCGGCAAGATGGCCTTTTTTACTATATTAATCCTGCCAATCCATGAGCATGGAAGGTCTTTCCATTTTCTGAGATCTTTTTCAACTTCTTTCTTTGGGGACTTGAAGTTCTTGTCATACAGATCTTTCACTTGCTTGGTTAGAGTCACACCAAGGTATTTTATATTATTTGTGACTATTATGAAGGATGTCATTTCCCCCTCTTAGCCTGTTTATCCTTTAAGTAGAGGAAGGCTACTGATTTGTTTGAATTAATTTTTTATCCAACGACTTTGCTGAAGTTGTTTATCAGGCTTAGGAGTTCTCTGGTGGAACTTTTGGGGTCAGTTAAGTATACTATCATATCCTCTGCAAATAGTGATATTTTGACTTCTTCCTTTCCAATTTGTATCCCTTTGACCTCCTTTTGTTGTCTGATTTCTCTGGCTAGGACTTCAAGTACTATATTGAATAAGTAGGGAGAGAGTGGGCAGCCTTGTCTAGTCCCTGATTTCAGCTTCAAGTTTCTCTCCATTTAGTTTGATGTTAGTTACTGGTTTGCTGTCTTTGGCTTTTACTATGTTTAGAGATGGGCCCTAAATTCCTGATCTTTCCAGGACTTTTATCATGAAGGGGTTTTGAATTTTGTCAAATGCTTTCTCAGCATCTGATGAAATGATCATGTGGGTTTTTTTTCTTTGACTTTGTTTATATAGTGGGTTACGTTGATGGATTTCCATATATTAAACCATCCCTGAATGCCTGGGATGAAGCCTACTTGATCATGATGGATGATTGTTTTGATGTGTTCTTGCATTCGGTTTGCAAGAATTTTATTGAGTATTTTTCCATTGATATTCACGAGGGAAATTGGTCTGAAGTTCTCTTTCTTTGTTGGGTCTTTGTGTGGTTTAGGTATAAGTGTAATTGTGGCTTCATAGAAGGAATTTAGTAGTGCTCCATATGTTTCTATTTTGTGGAATAGTTTGGATAGTATTGGTGTGAGGCCTTCTAGGAAGGTCTGCTAGAATTGTGCACTAAACCCATCCAGTCCTGGGTTCTTTTTGGTTGGGAGACTTTTAATAACTGCTTCTATTTCTTTAGAGTTATGTATGGGGCTGTTATCTGTTCCTGATTTAACTTTGGTACCTGGTATTTGTCTATAAAATTGTCCATTTCCTCCAGATTTCCCAGTTTTATTGAATATAGGCTTTTGAAGTAAGATCCGGTGATTTTTTTTTATTTCCTCAGATTCTGTTGTTATGTCTCCCTTTTCATATCTTATTTTGTTAATTTGGATATACTCTCTGTGCCCTCTGGTTAGTCTGGCTAAGGGTGTATCTATCTTGTTGATTTTCTCAAAGAACCAGGTCCTGGTTTTGTTGATTCTTTGTATAGTCCTTTTTGTTTCTACTTGGTTGATTTCAGCCCTGAGTTTGATTATTTCCTGCCTTCTACTCCTCTTGGGTGTGTTTGCTTCTTTTTGTTCTAGAGATTTTACCTGTGCTGTCAAGCTGCTAATGTATGCTCTCTCCTGTTTCTTTTTGGAGGCACTTGGGGCTTTGAGTTTTCCTCTTAGCACTGCTTTCATTGTGTCCCATAAGTTTGGCTGTGTTGTGCCTTCATTTTCATTAAATTCTATAAAGTCTTTAATTTCTTTCTTTATTTCTTCCTTGACCAAGTTATTTAGTAGAGTGTTGTTCAACTTCCATGTATATGTGGACTTTCTGTCATTATTGTTATTGAAGATCAGCCTTAGTGCATGGTGATTTGATAGGATGCATGGGACTATTTCAGTCTTCTTGTATCTATTGAGGCCTGTTTTGTGGCTGATTATATTGTCAATTTTGAAGAAGGTACTGAGGTGCTGAGAAGAAGGTATATCCTTTTGTTTTAGGATAGAATGTTCTATAAATATCTGTTAAGTCCATTTGGTTCATAACTTCTGTTAGTTTCTCTATGTCTCTGTTTAATTTATGTTTCCATGATCTGTCCATTGATGAGAGTGGGGTATTGAAATCTCCTACTGTTACTGTATGAGGTGCAATGTATGCTTTGAGCTTTAGTAAGGTTTCTTTTATGAATGTATGTACCCTTGCATTTGGAGCATAGATATTTAAGATTGAGAGTTCATCTTGGTGGATTTTTCCTTTGATGAATATGAAATGTCCTTTCTTATCTTTTTTAATAACTTTTGGTTGAAAGTTGATTTTATTTAATATTAGAATGGCTACTCCAGCTTGCTTCTTCCGACCATTTGCTTGGAAAGTTGTTTTCCAGCCTTTTACTCTGAAGTAGTGTCTGTCTTTGTCTCCGAGGTGTGTTTCCTGTATGCAGCAAAATGCTGGGTCCTCTTTACAATATTCAGTCTGTTAGTCTATATCTTTTTATTAGGGAATTGAGTCCATTGATGTTGAGAGATATTAAGGAATAGTGATTGTTGCTTCCTGTTTTTTTCATTGTTAGAGGTGGAATTATGTTTGTGTGTCTCTCTTCTTTAGGTTTCGTTGCAAGGAGATTACTTTCTTGCTTTTTGGTTTCGTTGCAAGGAGATTACTTTCTTGCTTTTTCTAGGGTGTAGTTTCCCCCCTTGTGTTTAAGTTTTCCATTTATTATTGTTTGTAGGACTGGATTTGTAGAAAGATATTGTGTAAACTTGGTTTTGTCATGGAATGTCTTGGTTTCTCCATCTATGTTAATTGAGAGTTTTGCTGGATATAGTAACCTGGCCTGGCATTTGTGTTTTCTTAGGGTCTGTATGACATCTGTCCAGGATCTTTTGCTTTTCATAGTCTCTGGTGAGAAGTCTGATGTAATACTTACAGGTCTGCCTTTATATGTTACTTGACCTTTTTCCCTTACTGCTTTTAACATTCTTTCTCTGTTTTGTGCATTTGGTGTTTTGACTCTTATGTGATGGGAGGAATTTCTTTTCTGGTTCAATCTATTTGGAGTTCCTTGGGCTTCTTGTATGCTAATGGGCATCTCTTTCTTTAGGTTAGGGAAGTTTTCTTCTATAATTTTGTTGAAGATATTTACTGGCCCTTTAAGTTGGGAGTCTTTTCTCTCTTCTATACCTATTATCCTTAGGTTTGATTTTCTCATTGTGTCCTGGATTTCCTGGATATTTTGGGCTAGGAGCTTTTTGCATTTTACATTATCTTTGACAGTTGTGTCGATGTTTTCTATGGTATCTTCTGCCCCTGAGATTCTCTCTTCTATCTCTTGTCTTCTGTTGGTGATGCTTGCATCTTTGACTCCTGATCTCTTCTCCAGGTTTCCTATCTCCAGGGTTCTCTCCCTTTGTGCTTTCTTTATTGTTTCTATTTCCATTTTTAGATCCTGGATGGTTTTGCTCAATTCCTTCACCTGTCAAGCTGTTAATTCTTTAAGGGATTTTTGTGTTTCCTCTTTAAGGGCTTCTACTTATTTACTTGTGTTGTCCTGTATTTCTTTAAGGGAGTTATTTATGTACTTCTTAAAGTCCTCCATCATCATCATAAAATCTGATTTTTAAATCTAAGTCTTGTTTTTCCAGTGTGTTTGGATATCCAGTATTTGTTTTGGTGGGAGAACTTGGCTCTGATGATGCCAAGTAGTCTTGGTTTCTGTTGCTTAGGTTCCTGAGCTTGCCTCTTGTCATCAGGTTGTCTCCAGTGTTAGCTTGTCTTGCTGTCTCTGACAGTGGCTTGACCCTCCTGTATGCCTGTGTGTCAGCACTCCTGTAGACCTGTTTTCTTTCACCTGGTCTGCGAACAGAGAGCTCTGCTCTCTGGTATGGAGGCACTCCTGGCGACTGGATTTCAACTCTTGTCACAAGCAGAAACACAAAGGGTGCTGCGGCCGACTGCTCCTAGGTCCCTGTGCCCAGAGGGCACAGATGGCACTAGGTGATTTCCTCTTGGGTCAGGAATATGGGCAGAAAGTAGTTGTCTCCTCTGAGTTCTCAGAAGTGTCTGCTTGTCTGAGGGTCCAGCTCTTTCTCTTATGGGATTTGGGTGCAGGGATCTGTGGGTCCGGTTCAGTTCAGTTCCCAGTGATCTTATTTCTAGTTAATTAAATGATAATTTTTAGGCATTGAATCTTCCAGTTTGTAGTTTTCCCCCTTTTAGTGGCCTTTATAAGTTTTCCTAAGCATAAAGATAATACCTATGTATTATAATTTTGAGAAATACAGAAAATAATTATGAAATCACTTTCAATCATACTTTATTAATTTAAACAGAGTGTAGCAGTGAAGATAGCAAAGAAGGGAGAGGCTGTGTCTCTGTAGAGAAACAGGGACGTGCATTTATGGATGGAGGTGTAACTACCTTAGGGACTCAGCAAGTGCAGCTTCTCCAGCTTCCCTGAGGTCTTTATGCTTCTTAGTAGATTTCTTGTCCAGTATCACAAAACTACTTAATATTTACTTTGAGTTTCCTTATGTAGTTCTTTTTGACATTGATTTTTTTAATTTGAGTTTAAACAACTAATAGGTATTATCTTAGCATTTCTTAGCTACTTTGTGTCCTATAAAATGTACTAACGGGCTGGAGAGATGGTTCAGCAGTTCAGTTTAAAGTGCTGGCTGCTCTTCCTGAGGGTGGCTCACAACCAAGGGTAACTTCAGTATCAGGGGATCTGACGCCCTCTTTTGACCACAGCAGACTCCTGCATGTATGTGATATACATATGAAATAAATTTTAAAAAATAAATAAAATATAGTTATTTTTCTCCTGTGATTTTACTTATGCAATCCTCCATTTTGGCTTTGCTTGTAACATGCTGGTTTGCTACATTTTATTTTGCTTCATGCTACTGGGCTTTATCCTATAAGCATTCCAAAGCAGGTAGATGATTATAATAATTGTAATAAGTAAGATATCTTTCCTTCTTTGTAGCCACCCCTGAATGCTCAGATGTTGGCACAGCGCCAACGGGAGCTGTACAGTCAGCAGCATCGACAGAGGCAAATTATCCAGCAGCAAAGAGCCATGCTCATGAGGCACCAAAGCTTTGGGAACAACATCCCTCCTTCATCCGGACTCCCAGTTCAAATGGGGAACCCCCGTCTTCCTCAGGGTGCTCCACAGCAGTTCCCCTACCCACCAAACTATGGTACAAATCCAGGAACCCCACCTGCTTCTACCAGCCCTTTCTCTCAACTGGCAGCAAACCCTGAGGCATCCTTGGCCACCCGCAGCAGCATGGTGAACAGAGGCATGGCAGGGAACATGGGAGGACAGTTTGGTACTGGCATCAGTCCGCAGATGCAGCAGAATGTCTTCCAGTACCCAGGGTCAGGTAAGCGGTGCACTTGCTGTTTCCTGACACCGGTAGGGGCCACCCTGCTCTGCATGTGCTTCTGTTGCGTGCTTTGAGTCACTGCTGAAGAGGAAGGCTATAAGTAGTAAAGTCGAGCTTAGACTCCAGCCTCGGTCACCACTGAATGCTTGAGAGCTTTAACACTTTCCTCAGCTTGGCGGCTGAGATTAATAAGTTAGGGGATTTGTAAAGATTTCTGACTCAAACTTTTAATTTTATGTACAGAGCAAATTCACTTATATTTCTCTCCTGGATCCCTGTGAAATCTACTCAAACGAAGTCCTTCTCAGGTAGCAGGTTTTAATCCATTAACTCAGTCATTGGATAATGTTGTTTCAATAGTTTATATAAGGATAATCAATATTTACAAAGTGTCGCAGACTTCTTATTGATGATACCACTGGTAGCTGAATAAGTTGACTTCCTCCACAGTAACTATTCTGATTTATAGAAGCTTTATTTTTAATCTTTTATTTTCACTACTTTTTACTGTATCCTAGACCATGATCCTTTTTATTTTTTATCACTTTGAGAGTCTAAAAGCAGTGGGGATAATACATGCTTGATTAATCTATCATGCCTTCATCATGTTTATGCAAATTTAATGACCAATTCCTAAAAAAAATTAATAAAACCCTTGATTATATAAATGAACCAAACATGAGCTTTAAAGCTGCTTAGAAACAAATGCCATGAGAAGGCAACTGGAGGACACATGCAGGCAGCATGTGCCCAGCGTCGGGTCTCTATCTGCTATCTACATTTTCTTTCTTCCAGACCAGCTTTTGTGATTAACCAAAAAATAACTTTTATAAAAAGTAGGGTATTTTGTAAAGTCACCATTCATAATATAAGCAAAACCCAGAAGGTGGGCGCTGGGAGGAAGGCAGCTTTATCACTTTGCAAAGTGAAATGAAATGGTAGTTCTCAGTTCTCTGGTGAGCTGCTTGGGAAGAACATTATAAAAGTGTTAACCTTTCATTGAATAGCAAACAATGTTTCAAGATGCAAGTTGTTCATTTCTATTCTCTAGATTGTAAAAGAGCCCCAGCATGACAGCAGCCAGCTTCCGGGGCTTTGAAACCAGGTCTGAGGTTGATGGGAATCCAAGTTCCAGAAGAGATGGAGTGAGGGCTGACAGAGCAGTGTGGGGACAGCGGAAGGAGGGCGGGGCAAGACAATGAGGGGAGGGAGGGGGGAGGGGGAGGTTACGGTAACATAAGGAGTCACAGGTGCAAGGGCTTTTCTGAGTCCGCTTCATGCTTCTGTTTCTGTTGCCAGTAAATTTGACACACTGAGACCAGAGTTGCACCTCTCCGTCAGATTCTCTATGGCCAGCTTCTTCCTATTGGACTCTGCATACATAGCTGTGTCAGGGTAGGCAGTCAGCTGTAACAGTGTCCCATGCTGTGGGGGAGAAGGTGAAGACTGGAAAGCTGGAGATATGAAATGGCGGAGAGTGAAGGGGTTCTGAACCTTCCATTCAGTTCCACTTTGAATTTGAAAACTACTTTTTAAAATTCTCTTTGAAAATTATTTTAAAACTGGGGACAGGGACCTAGACAGATTGCTCAGTGGTTAAGAGCACTGGCTGCTCTTCTGGAGGACCCAGGTTTGGTTCCCAGCACCAGATGCTGTAAACCCACCTGTAACTCCAGTTCCAGGGGATCCAGGGCCCTCTTCTGGACTCCACTGGCACCAGGAACACACACAGTATATATCCATATATGGGGCAAAACCTAAAATAAATGGTTAAAAATATTTTTAGGTGATAGTATAAAAGGTCAGCACTAAAACAACAAAAACAAAGGCAACTGCTCAGACACACACATTGTTTAGAGCAAGTAGGCAACCGGGCTGAGGCGGCAGCACAGTTGGTAATAGTATATACGAGACCCTGGTGTTGTGTGAACCAGGCAGACTCATAGTCCTAGCACTTGGGAGGTGGAAGCAGGACCAGAAGGAAGGTCATTCTAAACCACATATGTCTTACAAAGTCAGTCTGGCTTATATAAAAGACCCTATCTCAAAAAAATAAAAAAGTAAACAGTATTGTGATGTACTTGGGTTCTCTTATTTGCTTATTTTAATCCTATAAAATATCATCCAGAGTATTTTGTAATCTTTTATCCTTTGGGATCCACCTTTTTTCTCAAATTATTTTATCACATATAAAGTTAACAATACATCAAACACAAAAAGACTGTAAGCAAAGAAAATTTTAAATGTAGAAGTTATGAAAAATCACCCACATTAACATGAAAATAATGTCAAAAACAAAAACGTACCCTCAGGAATCATAAATGAAGGAAAGATCTAAGTTATTTACCGAAGTTTGAGTTACATATAGAAGATGCACACAAAGAATGCATTGCTTTATTTATACCATATTTTTTTAAAAATAGTTAAGCTTTAAGTGAAAGTTTAGAAAATATACAAATTACAGCTTTCACAGAAATTTTAAAGTATTTTTAAAATTACAGCCTGTGGAGAAAATAAGAAGAGTAAGTTAAGTCCATCTCTGGGCAGATTGAGCACACAGAAAGATAAGGAGGGGTCAGTGAGAGGTCAGCACAGCGGAGTGTTCTGTACAGGCATCTGCACTGTGTGCGCAAAGACATAAGGACACAGCAGCGGAAAGCAGAGGTCAGCCTACATGTGAGGGTTGAGCGTTCACTTCTGTGCACAGGACGTGGGTTCAGCTCCCAGCACCCACATGGCAGCTCACAATGATAAAGTGGCTAGCTGTTTTAGAACAGTAACCAGGCCTCTTAACTCCTGGCCAGCCCGCCTCCCAGTTTCTAGCCCGCACCTCTAAATGTTTCTCCCAACTGTTCCTCCCTCTGTTCCCCAGCAGTCTGCTTTAACAGTTCTTTCTCCCAGTTTTCCCAGTACTAACAGCTCCAAACAACAGTTCTAGCCTCTGCTCAGCTCAGCTTCTCCCAACTCAACTATCTCTAACAATATCTTCTGCACCAACTGTCTTCTCTTCTTACTCTGCTAGCCCAATCCACTTTCTCTGCCTCAGCTAGCTTTTGTACAACCTATCCTGTCCCCAAAAATCCAAGAGGCAACTAACACTGAAGGTCATAGGATCAAGCAGTTCTGACACCTAAGAATTATTAAAGGGCCAGGCACATAAGGTAAACCACACTACACACAACTGTCTATTACTCCAGCTCCAGGAGACCTGACGTTCTCTTCTACTCTCTTAGGCACAAGGCATGCACATGGTGCAGATACATACTTGCAGACACTCACATATACACATAAAATAAAAATAAATCTTTTTTAAGAATATACATGACTTTCTGAAAAATACTTGAAAGAATTATACTAAATTATCAGCTGCTTCTAGACTTTTATAACTAACTTCATCTGTCTTGAAAAGCCTTCAGCTTTGAGATACAATTTCTTATGGAAACAAGTGAAAAGAAAGCACTAGCATAACAAAACATGAAAAGAAACACGTTTTTAAGGGCTTCTGTTGTAGTGGAAGAGTGACAGTGGCCATATTCCTTCTTCTTTGGGGGAGAAGCAGTGTCAGACAAAGAACAGGAGACAGCAGTCCTAGGGACTGGCAGAGCGCACTGCTGTTCAGAATCCAGCAAGAGTGGCAGGGACTGAGCGGCAAGCCTGAAGATTAGGAGAAACAGTGTTCAGAGTTCACATGGGGCCATTGTCCTTCTAACCAGCCTGGAAAACCTCATAACTCATAGGTGTCAATTAGAATATTGTTTTACCTCAGGTGGGCAAAATAAGTCCCAACCCAAATCTTGTTCTTGATTTCTCTAGGTACAAGACCCCTAAAGAGCTAAGGTTTCCATATAACCTAACCACAATGCAGACAGTAAGCTCGGAAACACTCAAACATCGTCTTAAAGTTATATATATATAAAGCTCCTAAAAGGTAAAATTCAGGAAATCTGAAGGTTGGCTTTTAAAACCACCAGGCAGGCAAAGAAGCAGAAAAATGTAGCCTGTAACTACCAAACCCAGCCCAGATTATTTGAGAAGACAAAGGGGACCTGCGGAGAGGAGACAAGAGGGGACAATAAAGGAAGTTAATATAATCCAAGTATATTGAATACAAACATAAAATGTCACAGTGAGGCCTATTATTTATATAATTCACACACACACACTAATAAAAATCATACAGATGTTAGAATGAGGTAGGAACTTTCATATTCAAAAAATCGTCACTTTGAGGAATTAGAAACTATGAATGTGTTCTGTGTGTTCAATAAATTAGAAGGAAATTTGAGCATGTTAAATAGATAAGATCCATAAAATAGAAATCAAACTTACAGTGAAGAGCATAGGTTAAAAAAATACAGTAAATAGTGGGAACAGCTGGTTAAACAGTTACATAAGAAGGGAATAATAACAATGGAAACTAGAATAACAAGAGGAAAGCAGAGGTGCCTGCCTTTAATCCCAACACTTGATTACCAGGGGCAGCAGGAGCTCCATGAGTTCAAGGCTGCCCTGGTCTACAATGTGAGCTCCAGGACAGGCAGGACTATAGAGAGAGGACTTGCCTCAATACTCTAATTGTGATGAGGCTGGCGAGATGGCTCAGCAGTTAAGAGCACGTGGTTTGATTCCCAGCACCCATGACCGTATCTCTCTCGTCTCTGGAGAGCCAGCACCCTCTTCTGGGTTCCATGGGTATTTCATGCATGTGGTGCACAGACATCCATACACATAAAAATAATAAATAAAATGCTCAGGGTTTTTTTAAAGCAGAGTAAAAAAATGCTAATAATTCATTTGAAATCGATCCTATTATTCACTGCAATCCAAAATTTCAACATTTTTTTAGAAAAATTGACAACTTCCCCATATTATATACTCTAATGTATATGGAAACTTACAGGACCTAGAGTAACCAAAACAGTTTTGTACAGGAAAGATAAAATTAGACAACTATCTAATTTCAAAGCTTATATGTACATACAGTGAGATGTATATCACTACAACAGAATAAAATGTCTATAAATAAAATACTATTTTTATACCAGTTTCTTCTTAACATAGTTTTATTGATGTCTGTTAATAAACATGTTTCTAAACTTAAAAAGGAATGAACACTGAGCTGACAAATGCTTCAAAATGGTTGAATCCCAAAAGTGCCATGCTAAGTGAAAGAAGCCAGGCACAAAAGACCAGATAGATCTTATGATGGTATCTTATGATCTATGAAGTCTGAAGCTTTAGCTCCACTGGAAGAGTGCTTTCCTAGTGTGCATAGGTCCTAGGTTTAACCCCAGCTTCACATGGCAGCATCCACACTTATAATCTCAGCAGTCAGGAGGTTGAAACAAGAAGGTAAGAAATTCAAGGTAACCCTTGACTCTGTAACAAGTTCAAGGCCAGCCTGAAAGTCTTCAGATGCTGTCTTAAAAACAAAGAACAGTTTATATGCAGATCTGAGTTTGCATGAATACAGACAGAGATTGTCCATTAGGAATAGGCACGGAGGAATCAGGTGGGATCCAAATGCCTAAGCTGCAGTGTGGTAATGGTTGGTTGCACGATTCTGTACATTCACTAAGGTCACTGAATATGGACGCCATGGGTGAGTTTCACCTCTATAGATACAGCTTTTTTAAAGAGGGAAAAGGAAGACAGAGCACACAGAGAAGCCTGGGAAGTAGTCTGATGATTTTGCATTTCACATATGGGTTTTTCTTGCCCAATTATTTTCCTTTCTCAAGTTATTTTTTATCAGATAAAAAATCTACTTTATATGTTTATTGTTTTTGCACTTGAAAATTCTTATTAGCAAAAAAATAACAGAAAAATATCAAACATAGTCCTACTGTACAAGTGAATATCCCAGCAACTAAAAGCCCTTCCAGACTTCGTGCTTGTTTGTCTACTTGTACTAAGATTTCCTGCAATGCTGTTAAGAGACCACTTTTCCTTAATTTCTGCTCTGTTAAAGAAGGCATTTCTAAGTGAATTATAGCAGGTGCTTTTGTTATTATTATTTTATGATGTTGATACATTTATGGTGTATTTACATCAATTAATGTGTGTCAATTTTCAGGACTGGTTCCCCAAGCTGAGGCCAACTTTGCCCCATCTCTAAGCCCTGGGAGCTCCATGGTGCCGATGCCAATCCCTCCTCAAAGCTCTCTGCTCCAACAAACTCCACCCACTTCTGGGTACCAGTCACCGGACATGAAGGCCTGGCAGCAAGGAACAATGGGAAACAACAAGTAAGGGGATGGTTTTTCTGTATGAAAACCCCTGGCATTCTGCAGCTCACAAGAGCAGCCATGCTTCCCTAAGGTGATTGTGTGTTCACAATCCAGGTAGACTGGTTACTACCACTTTCGTGATAGAAGGAACTGAATTTTGTTATCAGCAAAGGGAAATAGGATTGTTAATGCATGAAGCATCAATTCATCAGTTAGGCACATTTGTGCATTTACATTGTAAGGGTCTAGCGGCTCTGGCCTTTTTACCCCAGTCTTCACACACCTGAGGGATGAGGCCTGTGCCTATCAGTAACAACTTTTCCAGGACAGATGTAGAAAATATGTTGTTAAATCAGGTACAGAAAAAGGCCAAACTTGATATCCACTGATTAAAATAAATTCTCTATAAACTATGATGATAAGAAAATCTTTTTATTGAAAATAGAGCAGATAATTTCTTAAAGCCACACAAGTAAAATGTTAGAGTTCACATAGCCTCACTCCACTCAGAGTGTTTGAGAGCTCTCAGACAATACCCAACAGTCCTGAGGCTTCTAACGTCATCTGCTTCACCTGCTCTTACATGTCTGGAGTCTCAGTGGCCTCATCCTACCCGGTTAGCTTATAAAATTACCTCGCTGAGTCTTTTTTTTTTTTTTAATTCTGAATGCTGAACTTTTCACACACCACTTGATTTTATAAAGATTTTAATTTGGTTGTGTCTTGGTTCTGATGACAGGGAAACCATTTAGTCTGACAATATAATAAGTAAGGCAGTTAAAGTTGAAAACATAAAACCATATTCTCTTAAAGTTCATTGAAAGGTGAGAGAGGGAAGCTTTTGTGAGAAAACTGTGTAGCTCTCAGTGAAGACTGTGAGTAAATGGGTTGGGAGTGGAACCATCTCTGAAACATGCAAGAAGCATTCAGCCTCTTAGTGCGTTCTAATCCCAACTTCCTGACTCACTTGAGACTGCATGGTTTGTCATTATAATTGCACCCTGTAGGCACGCAGTCCCCTTTTCCAGCTCTTTCTGCTGTGCTTAGACACAGCAACTCCCCAGTGAAACCCTGGGGTGAATGTTCCATACTGGAGGCACCTACATATTTAATGTAAATATGAGTGGCTAGCAGTAGAGCTCAGCAGGGAAGTTCTTACTTAGCACATACAAGCCATGAGGTAGAGTCCCTAGAAACAGAGATATGGACAGAGAATAGGGAGGAAGTAAAGGAGAAAGAAGAGAGAAGAGAGGGAGGAAAGGAAGGGGAACAACTGGGAAGCCATGCTGACAGGTTTCACTAACCTGTCTCTGTTCCAACTTGCACTTTAATTCCCTGACAGACTGTGCTCTGTTCACCTCCGCCCACGTCCTGTCAAGCCAGTCAGGCTCATCTTCACCACCAAAGAGTGTTCCTGCCACAGTGGTTAGTGTCCTGTGTGGTGCCAGGTGCAATTCATGTCAGCAGCATTTGATATATTTACCTTTTTTTTAAAGTTCTTTCTTCTTTTGGATTTTGGAACACCTTTTTTTCTTGCTCTCTTGCTGTTGATGACTTCCCTCCTACTTAGTCTCTCTTGCTGGAGACCATCATTTGCTAGGAGGTAAGCGCCTTGGCCTCCAGGCAAGCCCAGGAATCCATCCTAGGATCTCTTTCTCACAACTTGTTCTCTTGGCCATCACCTCCAGTCTTAAGGCAAGCATTGTGGCAAACCTGTAATCTCAACGTTTGGGAAGTAGAGACAAGAGGATCAGGAGTTCAGGATTGACTTCCATTTCTTAGTGAGTACAAAGCCCTGTTAAAAAAAATATAGAGTACCTGCCTAACTCCTGAAACCACATCAAAATGCCAGGACTGTTGGCCCCAGTTTATAATCCAAGACTGGAGAATCCCTGAGCTCTCTGACATACGTCTAAATGGCAAGCTTCAGGCCAGTAAGAGATCTTGATCCACAGGAAGTAGATGATAGTTCTGAAGGGGACAGCCAGCCGACCCAGGCCCTCACATACAGTCATGGCCTCATTCAACCCATCTCTCTCCTTCTAGACCTACTGTAGCAAGTGTCTGTACACTTAGTCTTTTATGTAAAGTCTAATCTCTAGGCTATACATCTCCCCAAATGTCATACTGTATATCCAACTGCCTCACTGCCGTCTCAGTCTCAGAAGTCTAAAGCCATCCCAAACCTAACTGACACTCTTCCTAAAACCTGACCTCCTACGTTTCTCCATCTTAGTACGTGACAACTTCATTCTTATAGTTGTTCTGTTTTTCACGTCTCATATCAAACAAACCAACAAATCACGCCATTGCCCCACCCACCTATACATCTAACACGCTTGACCTATAGCACCCTGTATCACAGTAGCTTCCTGTCTTAGCTATAGCCAGAGTACTGGCCAGACTCCCAAGGCAGATATCAGAACTCCAACTGTTACACCGAATCTATGTGTCCTAGAACTGGTCTGTGTCTGGATCACACTCATCTATCTGTGTGGAGAGCTCCACACAGACCTTAGAGTGGTTCTCAGTAGAACCACTGTAAAAGCCACACCCTCTTGTTTCTCAGACGTACTTAAACAAGGACCTTTTTGGTTATTACTAATCTGTAGCACCAATGGGAACCACTCTGGACCAGGTGTCTTCATCTTTCTCTTCTCTTCTCTTCTCTCTCTCTCTCTCTCTCTCTCTCTCTCTCTCTCTCTCTCTCTCTCTCTCTCTCTCTCTGGGTTGAAAAATAAGTAGCACTACTTAAAATAGCAGTGATCATCCCTGTGAGGTGGACAGGAATGCAGGGTACATGAGAACTGGACCTAAGGTGCTGTGAGTCTAGCTGACCTACAACAGTGGTTAAGGCCACAGAGGGGTCTGTCTTCTTCCCTTGATGGAAAAAAGTAAAGTGTAATTAAGAACAGTCCAAAGGAACACAAGTTAATATACAGTTCCGAGTGTAAATCTGAAGGAAAATTAAGCTCTAACTAAGCTTTCTTCAGTTAAACATCACCGCAGTTCTTAGAACTACCATGTGTGTTAACTTACGGAGCTTTGCTCCCCACAGGGATGACTTGGGTACCAATTGACAAAGGAATGCTAAGGCGAAATGTTCTTGTTGGAAAGTGAATGCAGGTTAATAGACGAGATCGGTCCCTTTAGTTGTAGGAACACTGCCTAACAAGCATACACACTGTGCAGACTTGAAAGGTTCATAGATGCATTATTGACTGTTTCTGAGGTTTATAATTTTCAGTGTTTTATAATTAACGTGGGGAGAAAATTGCTACTTTTCTTTATCCATGATGAATAGACTTTTTCTTGGCTTGTTGATTTCAGTATGATTACCTTAATGGACTGAAGCTATAGTTGTCAGGAAGTCCTACTTACCACTTGAGAGCTAACAAGGAATAAATAAGTAACAACTGGCAAAATCATTTTTGGAATCAGAAATTACGATTGAGTAACAATCAAAATATTTGGTATTTTTAGATCTTACAAAAGACAAACTGTTTTCTTTTAGAAGTATACATTTGTGTCATTGGAGGTTTTTTCAGAGTTTGTATATAAAGTTCCAATTTGAATTTACTTGAAATTTATTCCAAATTACTTTAACTACTAAAATAAACTTACCTTACATTTGAGATCCTTGAACTAGTAACAGTCCAAAGCCTGACCACGAATAAGTACAGAGCTCAGTTTAAACAAGCTCTCTGCAAAGCACAGCTGCCTTTGTATGTTGCTTCCAAGAAAAGATGTGAAATTTATCTACGTTCACCACTGAGGGGGAAACTGGACATGAACCATTTCATTATTAAGCCCATTAGGCAGAATTCAGAACGTACCTGAATTATGATCTGCTCTAATATATATTTACAAGTATTTAAAATGTAAAATACTGTATTCGGAATTCTGTCTAATAAAAACAAACTCCAGTCCCATTAACCCCATGTTCATGAACAGTGCATGTAACCTGGATTGTTTTTGAGTTAACAGTGTGTTCAGTCAAGCCGTCCAGAGCCAGCCTGCCCCTGCACAGCCAGGAGTGTACAACAACATGAGCATCACCGTGTCCATGGCAGGTGGAAACGCAAACGTTCAGAACATGAATCCAATGATGGGCCAGATGCAAATGAGCTCTCTGCAGATGCCAGGGATGAACACTGTGTGCTCTGAGCAGGTAAGCAGCAGAGTTGGCAGCTTTACCACCCACCACACAACACTGTCAACTACCGAGGAAAACCAGGTATGTTGACAGTTATCAGCAGGAACCATGCTTCTTTATCCCTTCCCACTGTCTGATTAGTACTCATCCCTGAAAGTTAGAACAGAAGATCAGTGGTTAAGAGCATCCGCTGCTCTTCCAGAAAACCAGGGCTTAATTTCCAGCACCGACATGGGGGCTCACAATTATCCGTAATTCCAAGGATCCCAACACCCTCTTCTGACCTCTGCATGTATGTAGTGTACAGGTATACACATAAACAAAATACAAAAGTAAAAATAAAAAATATAGAATGGACCAGACAAACGGCTCAATGGGTAAAGGTGCTTGCTAGCCAGGCCTGACTTCCTGAGTTCAGTCCCTGGGACCCATAGGGCCCACAGGTTAAAAGGAGAGAACTGACTCCTGCAAATTTTCTTCTGACACCCCCCAGAATATTATAGAATTATAGAATAACATTATAACAATTTTATAGAATACACACACACACATACATACATACATACATACATACATACATACATACATACATACATACAAACGTACACACACACACACAAACACTGGCTATCTTTTCTATAGATTTCCTTTTTTTGAATTCCTGTTTCCCAGAAATTATATAGTAAGCCTAAGGAAACAGAACCTAGTAACTTAATAATCTGTATTGTTTTGTTTACTTTTTGAGACAAGGTTTCATGTAGCCCAGGCTAGCCTACAGCTGGCTATGTGAAGGAGGATGATCTTGAACTCTTGCTCTCCTTCCTCTACCTCCCAATTACTGGGTCCTTCAGTGCCCATCTTGTAGTAAAATAAAGGCACAAAATAAAATTAATTTTATCTTTGTTATTATTAGATTAGGTTATTCACTATTTCCTTTAGATTAAAACAAAATATAATTGGGTGAAAATATATCTAACAGGTATTCCTTATGTAGTTGTATTTTACATTTTTGTTTAATTCAGTAGTCTTTGCCTTTTAATTAGATCAGTTAGTCCATGTATATTTAATGTGGTTATATAGTCTTGCTGGGCCTGGAACTCATTATGTAGGCCAGGCTGGTATTGAAGGCATACACTACCACGCCCCCATGGTATGGTTGGGTTTAAATAGTCCATCTTATTTGTTCTTGCTTTGTCCTCTTTTTGACTTTTTGTACGTATGAATGAATGTTTCTTTGTTTTATCTACTTTGTTGTCTTATCCACCATCATATAACTGTCTGATTACCTTTGCTTTAGCACTTATATTCTTTCACTTTCCATAGCCATCATCATGTCATATGTAGTGGAAGAATCTTATTCAGTGTGTTTCCACTTGGCCCTCCTATGTTATCACTCCTATTATATCTGTGTATGTTATATATGCCTCACTACATGGTTACTTTTCAGTCAACTGTTTTTAAATTTTAAGTAATTTCTCTGTATTTGCCTATCTGGTATAATTCCCTACTTCCTGTAGTGTTTTTCATGGTGCAGGTCTGCTGCCAAGTCTGGCTTTATAAGTCTCTGTTCCTACTTTATCTCCGGAAGTACTTTCCCTGAGCTCCAGTGCGGCAGTGTGAACTTTCAGGACAGTAAACTGCTGCCTCCCAGCTCATCCTAATGAGGGGTTTATTTCTGCTGTCGTTTTATCCTCTTTGTAATGGACTTCCAGTAATTGATTATGACATGCTTTTCTTTGTTTCCTGTTCTTGGGACTTATTTAGATTCTTGGTCCATGAATGTATAATTTTCATCAAATTATAGGAAAATGTTAGTCATTCTTCAAACTTGTTTTTTCTGACACTATCCCTTCCCTCCAGTAACACATATAGTAGATCATTCACTGATACCCTGGGGCTGAAGGAGGGAGTGGATCCTGTAGCCCAGGCTGACCTCAACCAAGGATAACCTTGAACTTCTGATCTTCCTGTTTCTTCAAGTATTGTGATTACAGACATGTGCCACCATACCTGATTTTTTTATGTGATGCTGAGTATTGAATTCAAGGCTTCATGTACCCCAGCAAGCATTTAGTCAGCTAAGCTGTATCTGAGGCCCCTATGTGTTTGTTTGGTTTTTTTCATTATCTAATCTGCTAATTTTGTCTGGTATTTTTTCATCTCAGACATTTCAATATCTAGATGTTATCTATGAATCTTTTCTTTTTCAAATTGCTAACATACCTTTCATCTTTCCTCTGCTGTCTTCTTATGTTGTTGAGTCAGCTCCCTCCTTCACTTGTATGTAGATCTGGAGATGGAACTCAGGTCATTGGACCTGTGCAGAAGGTGCTTTACCTGCTGAGTCATCCTGTTAGATGAGACTGAGTCTCTTGCCAGCTCTCTATCTTTTTTGAATGAGCCAGGTTTTTCATTATTTCATTTCTTGAATTTGAAGTATTCTTTAGTTATAACCTTGGCTTAAGATTCATTGCCACAAGCCTTAACTACTATCGAGATACAGCAACCATTTTACAGGGTTTTCCCTCAATCAATTTTGCAGACGCTTACCTACTAGGGGTAGTTTCTTGTTGCCATTAACCTTCATTAGGTTGGCTTGGTGTTCATCACAAAGGGAGGCCTCCACCAACTGGAAGTATTTCAGCTCATCACAGGTGGACACAAGTGCACAAAGATGGACGTGGTGCTTCTAAGGCCTTAGCAACTTCACAATTCAAGTGCTAGACCATCGTGTATGTCTTCAGGGCATTTCCTGTCCTCCTACAGTCAGTGTTAACATTTGTCACACTTCTCTTAGCAATGACTTCCTTAGGTATGGCAGTGAGTTCTATGAGAAACTGAGCAACTGATCTCGAGCACCCTAAGCCTCTACTTTTATAGGACTTGGCAATGGCAAAGTAAGAGCTCTTTTTGCCTCTTGAACATATGGAAAGCAACCATCTTAAATTCTCACCTGGCAAGTCCTGGCACCTGAACTGGCCTGGAACTGATTCCAGTTCATTGGTTTTCCTTTCATTATGGTTCATGGTTGTCTGTTCTATATGTGACTGGTAATTTTTTGTTGAACATAAGACTATGAAAATTTACTATCTATCTTCTTAAAAATATTTCTGATCTTTGTTATGGGAAGCAGTTAGGTTCCCTGGAAGCAATTTGATCCTTTCAGGTATTACTTTTTATTTGGCATAAAGCAGTATTTATATGCACTTTTGCCTTAGTAGTAAGGCTCTACTGTATTTCCTGCTACCTCACGAATCTGGCATTTTTCCACTCTGGCTGTTGAGGCAGAGACCCGGTCGGAGCCCTGTGTGGGTTTTTTGGGATTATCCCGTGTTATTTATTCAGGCACCTCTTTCCTCTACATTGTGAGCCACAGACCAGAGGACCTTACACATTTTCAGACCTGTCTCTTTGACCTTTTCTCCTTTGATATTCTTCCCTGGGAATTCCAACAGCTTCTAAACTCAAGGTGCCTTCTCAACTGTGGACTAGAAAATTGCTACAATAGTGAGTCCCCAGTAGTTTTCCAGATCTCAGAGATACAGTGCTCTGCATTGCCTTTGTCTGGTGTCTCAAAATGCCTTTGTTCCACACTCTAGCCAGGTTGCGGGCTAGGGGAGGGTTGGGGTTTGGTTTGGATTCCTGAGTTGTTTGTTTGTTTGTTTGTTTGTTTGTTTGTTTGTTTGTTGTGAATTCAGACAGTGGTATAAATATGATCTTTGCTACTGATTTCTTTTTAAGATTTATTAAGTTTGTGTGTGTGTTCGTGTGTGTTCATGTATATGTGTGCAGGTGGGTGTGTGCATGTCTTCAGGTGCATGCATTCTTGTGGGTATGTGCACCCATATGTAAGTGCAGTTGCCTACAGAAGCCAGAGGCATTGGACTCCCCTGGAGCTGGAGTTATAGATGGGTTGAGCCACCTGATTTGGGTGCTAAAAACCAAACTCAGATCCTCTTCAAGAGTAACTCACCATCTCTCCAGCCCTTTGTTACTGGCTCTTAGCTGAGGTGGTGAATCAACTTGAGTGTGTATCCCTGTGTGAGAGGAGAGAGAGTAAGTCAAGGAAAGACAGACGGAAAAAAGAATTTGCTCTTTATTCATGTCAATTATTAGAATATACAGAAAAGTATGCAACTTAATGATTCTCACAAGCTCAACACTCCAGGCAACCACCTAGGTCAGCAAGAGAGCAGAACCAGCATCCGGAAGTCCTCATAGTCTCTACCCACAAGGGAGCTTCTGTCTGACTCTGGCAATGTCATAAATGGCTGTTAGGTTGGCAGTCCTCCTTGAACTTTCCTGTCTGTCTTATTGAAGACTGTGGTTTTCAGCTTAAACAACTAGCTGAAAATTGGGTCTTTGTTTATCCCTAATAGATGAATGATCCAGCACTGAGACACACAGGCCTCTACTGCAACCAGCTCTCATCCACTGACCTTCTCAAAACCGAAGCAGATGGAAACCAGGTCAGTAAGAAAGAAAATCCTAGTGCAGAGCTGGCAGATGCAATCACTCTGGAGACGTGGAGGACGTCACATGACATGGTTAAGAGCCGAACCCTGGAAGTCAGACGTGGGTGTGGTCCCTGGCTCTTTCCTTCCCAGCCTTGGCACTGTGGATTTTTAAAGTCCTCTCTTGAGTTCTGTATGACTACAGAACGGCCAACATGCTTGCTTACTGGGCGTTGAGAAGGTTAAATGAGATAAGCTGGCAAAGGGCGTATTTAGTTCCTGGTCAGATAGTGCAGTCACAGATGTGGCCACTAATAGTGATACGAGCTCTGCGGTAAACCAGTGTTCTAAAATGCTGTAACCAAAGATCTCAGAATAGTTCAGTACTGAGACAAAGCAGTGTCTGCTCTGCACTGTGCCTCCCTAGCAGGGCACTTCTGAACAGCAAAATAGCAAGGTGGTCTCTTCTAAATTTAGGGGTGGGGTTAATTCACTTTGGCAGCTGATTTAGTCTTCGATCTCTTACTATTAACACAGAGGTCAGGGCACACAGACATAAAAATGCATACATCCTTACTGTAAAGTGTATGACTTGCAGGGAGCCGTGCTCTCCACAGTGGGCCTATCTCATTTAACCTTCCATTGTAACTGTGGAGGCTGTAGTACTCCTTTCCTTCACAGACGAAGAGACGGAACCTGAGGGAGGCCCTTTAACTGTGGGCATTATTCACAAGCTAGAGAGATCTTCCCGCCACCAGAGCCTTCTCAGGACCTGTTAAAGGTGCAGCACACAGAACCATGCATATAACGTGTTGTGTAAACAAAGAAGGTAGACTACCAAATATGTGTGTATCAAAATCCAAGCATCCACAGAAAGGATAAACAGGGATGACACACAGCTCAGTGGCAGGACACTCGTCTATCTCACAAAGGCTCTGGGTTCTATCCCAGTACTGAAATGAATGAAGCTAAGATGGTCAGAGGACATTTACATGGGAGGTGGACTAAGCTGGGCTTGAACAACAATCCTCAGGTCATGTGAGGGAGAGAAGAGTGGCAGTTGTTGGGATCCAGAGGCAGGAAATAGCTATACCGTCATATAGTTATAGGAAGCCACAGCCACTGAGAACAAAAAGTGTGTGACAAGAAACCATGGCAATCAGTAGGCAGTGGTAGCACTCAGAAGGCAGAAGTAGGTGGATCTGTGAGTTTAAGGCCAGCCTGGTTTACAGAGTGAATCTAGGACAGCAAGGGCTATGTAGAGAAACCCTGTCTTAAGACAGACAGACAGACAGAGAGAGGTTGAGGACAGAGGAAGGGAGGAGAGAGACAGAGAGACAGAGATAGACAGAGAGAGAGTGTGTGTGTCAGTCACAGGAACCAAGAGGCAGAGTAGATGGCGTCACACTTGACTTGAATGCTGAGTGCAGGAACCTGGGCTCTGACCTGGTGACAAAGCCATCCCTGAAGGAGATGACTGTTAACACACTCATTGGCTAGAGGAGGAGAGGGAAGGGATGTTGGTGTTCAGAATGGGAAGTGAGTCTGGAGGCCGTGTCCAGAGGCTGAGCTGTAGTGCACTTCATCTAAGTCCTGTGAGGTAAAAATGGGCATTTGTGATGGAAAATGGAAGTCAGTTGTCGTCCACTAGATGTTGAAAGTCACCTTCATACAGACATGTCCGAGCAGCATGACAGATGGCTCCACACCCAGGTGTTGAGAGTCCAGCGTCCTCAGACGGTGCTTGAGTTAGGGTGAACAGTGCAGGGACTGGGGGAGTCTGGAGCTGCGTCCTCTCTCCTCGCCAGCACGTTTCCAGCTCCTCTGTCAGCCTCTGCCTGCCTGTGCAGACGTAGGAGTTTAAGTCTCTTTAGGTCTGGTCTCAGGCATCCTCATAAAAGTTTTGGAATCTAATGTAATCTTTATAATTTTTATATACTCTTTTAAAATACTCTTTTTTTTTAAAGAAGCAGAATTTTCTTTCTAGTTTGTTTTGTGGTTCCTTTCTTTATCAGGATTGTTTTAAAATATTTAGGGAAGAAAATCACCTATGATGTTCTCCTCCAATATTTCATACTTAGAAACAAATAAGCATAGAATTTTTGTGTTGCTTTTAAAACAGAAAAGCATCATTGTTTGTGCTCATGTGAAGGTCCAGTGTGATAATCTTCATTCATTGTAGCCCAGCATGATGTCTTCTTATCCCTCATTCTGTGTTTGCCAGACAGAAACTGGAAACTGAGTTAGACAGAACTAGAGACATCACAGGAATAGTGGCATGCAGACTGGCGTACAGAAAAGGGGAAGACGAAGGGAGTACCAAGGTTCAGCTGCGTGAGGACAGACAGAAAAGAGGAAAGGAACACGGAGTGAAGAAGCAGGGCGTGGGTTGGGAGGCTGGTGTGAGAAAAGAAGGCCCTGTGAGTTTCTAGAAGAGAAAGAATGGGATCAGTAGCTACAAGACCCACTGTGAGACGGATACAGCAGCTGGAAATGGACCAAAGATGGTGTGTGGTAGTCTCGTGAGAGAGATCAGGGAAGGAGCCCAGCAGAGCCAGGAGCCAAGCCCGAGAAGCTGGTGACTAAGGATGACGGGGAAGGAGGGATGCTAGCCTAACTCAGCAGACACTGAAGGGCTCCATGGCTGTCTGTGTCCTAGAGAGGGAGTCAAGGGGCAGACAAGGGAGTAAGACTAAGGAGACCACAGGCTAGCCTGACACAGACACTTGGTGACAGGACACTGGTCAGTTGGGCAGTGGGGGTAATGGAAACAGCTTATATTCCATTTAGAACATTTTCAGAAAAGTTGAATAAACTGGATGCATTAGTGATAAATGACCAATATAAGATGTTACTAATATAAAATCCTCTACAACCTATTAAATATGAGGCACATCTGCCAAAAGTCTTACTTACTGAGCTACCTTAGAAAGCATTTCCATTTGTCACGTGGGGCATTCGGAAGTGTGGCCTCTTAATCAATTCTGTAGACAATGTTTTAATAAGGCTAGTGTGGAAAGACTAATACTGCTTTTGTTTTCCAGTAGGAGATGCCAGAACTATGTAAGTTTAGACATTTTAAGGAATACATTCATTTATTATATACTACTAGAAATAAAGGGAAATTCATACTGTTCTTAAATGATGTTTATTGGTTTTTGAGCTGGTGTGTTTGAGTAAATTGTCTATGAGGGAGAAAAAATCAGAGACAAAATGTCTCTGCTGCTCTGTGTTGTGTGAAGGAGCTGTGTACAGTGTGTGACACTAACCGTCTAGATGTGAGCCTCAGGATGCCAGTGCCGGCAGAGTGCGGTGACTTTATTTTGCTAATACTCAGTAAAAGCCCTTATTTCTCAGTGACATAAAAAAATATTTTCCCGTTAAAACTCATCCATTGATGATCTTGAGCTAGTTTTCCAATTAGCATGTGATTTTTTAAAGCCCACCACTGTACCCCCAAACTCTGAAGCTGGGCTTTCCCCGGCCGTGACAGTGTTAGGGAAGACACTTTGGGTCCAGATGGCAACACTGTAGGAGGCGTGACCAGTCCAGGTTTGGTTTTATTTTAAGTGTGAACTTTCCAGAACCCTGAGCAAAATGAGTGCAGCGATTTTCTTTTTGTAGGACAAGAAGACAGAAGAGTTCTTCTCTGTGGTGACTACAGACTAGAGGAGCTCTAGTGAGTTTCCACTTCACGTAGTACCCACTCATAAGCCGGGGGGGCAGGCCCTTCTGTCTAAACACATCTTTTATCTGTGTTCCAGCAGGTGCAGCAGCTTCAGGTGTTTGCTGACGTCCAGTGTACAGTGAACCTGGTAGGCGGGGACCCTTACCTGAACCAGCCTGGTCCTCTGGGAACTCAAAAACCCACGTCAGGACCACAGACCCCCCAGGCCCAGCAGAAGAGCCTCCTTCAGCAGCTACTGACTGAATAACCACTTTTAAAGGAATGTGAAATTTAAATAATAGACATGCAGAGTTATACAAATATATTATATATTTTTCTGAGATTTTTGATATCTCAATCTGCAGCCATTCTTCAGGTCGTAGCATTTGGAGCAAAAAAAAAAAAAAAAAAAAAAAAAGAAAAGAAAAAAGTTCACTTTTGTTGGGAGATTGAGAGGTGGTGTTTTTGTTTCCTTCTTTGTAAAGGCCTTGGATATTGAAAAGAATAACAAGGCAGAACAGTTGGACAATCTTATTTCTTGAGCCAAAAGTTAATTATTCTTATTTTTATAATCAGTCATTGGCTTCTTATCTGGATAAAGGCTTTTGGAGGGAAACCAAAATAACGAGTTCGGAGGGGAGGACGAAGCCCTGCCTCACTGGCTCAGGGCTGTCCCTGCCCTGGAAGAAGAGCCTTGGGGCCCCACCTGTCTGTCCACCAAAGGCTGTCACGCTCCTCCCACCACAGCCCCCCTCCCCTGCCCCCAGGCAGCTTGTGCGCACAATCAGCTTCTTCAAGCAACTCCGCCCGATCTGTTGGCACCGAGAGATTATTTTGCGTCTACACATGTACCCTTCTCCTTTTTATAAAGATGGATTTAAACCACGATGCCTCCAGGAGAGAGGATGAAATAGGTGTGTTCACCACGGAATCCAAAAATGCAGTTTGGGGGGAAAATGCAATAATTTTTGATAAGATGGGTGAAGGACAAGAACCGAGTTCTATCAATTATTGTAGATACGATTTTCTGATTAAGTCTGCGGGGAAGGCAGCCTGTTCTTTCTGCTTTTACTCTGTTAACAGCAAGGTAGCTAAAGTTATTTAAAATAAAATTAAGTTTATGATCCGAGTAGCTTTTTTTCCCTTAAATCTCACTGTAAATATATTTTGATTTCTTGTAGAAATTGATTTTGTTCTGTTTAATTTTATGCTTTTTTTCATCCTCTTGGTTTTTCTAAATTTGTGTGTGAAATATAATGTTGATTGAACTGCAATTATATTTGGCTGGTAATTCGTTATCCCAGTAACTGTGAAGCCATGTATGGATTTACTTTGGGTCTCATCAAAGTGGCACCGCTGGAAAGAGCAATTCTAGCTGAGCTGATCAAAGTACACAGGCCGCTTGTATGAAGGGAAGTCAGCGCTCAAAGAAAATCTCCTCTTTTTGTCTCAGAATAACTTTGGGAATTTGAATTTCCATCAGTGCAAATGTGTTTCTCTGTTCTGCTCCGAGGCCCTCGTCTTGTTATTCTGCCACATCCCAGCTCACCCTGGCCCTCCAAGAAAGGAGCCAGCAAACCGACTCTAGTGCTAGCAGTTCTGCTACAGGCTGGGAGAGCTTGAGCAAGCATGGCCAGAGAGGCCAAGGGAGACCTCCCGTGCTAACCTTGCCCGACACCTGGCCTGTGGGCGACAACACTGACCTTCTGCACCAGCTACCTCTGCTCGCACGGCAGAGAAAAGGCCATAAGAACCAATGCAGATGAGGAGCATGGACTCAAGACTTCAAGGAAGAAGCCATTTCCCCAGGTCCTTCCTTCTGCATCTCACCGCCCCTGGTACAAACAACTCCATAAGAACAGCATCTACTCAGAAACTACAGGACTTTGAAACTGGTGGAAGGGCTCATGTGGTAGCAGCTATGAAACAGAAATAGGACCCTCAGTTACAGACATTCTCTTTTTTAGTTTTCCAGAAAGTGCATCCCTGATCTCATCCATTTCCAGCTTGAAAGCCCAGCCATGTTACTCTAGTTCCTACCAAACTGCTCTAAGAGGTCGTTTCCATTTTGTTTGTGATAATAAACATGCAGACTTCAGGAAGTCCACCTTTAATTCAGCATTCCAGATGGAGTTTCCTGACTCCGGGCTTGTGCGTAAGGACCTAGAAAAGAACAGCAGTAAGGAAAGTTGGAGATGCTAATGTCCTCCCCCATCCCCACTGCACCTTAAAGTATGCATGTCACCTTCAAGGTTTTATAATTGCACTGTTTGTTTTATGTATGTACAGATTAAAATTATTGCTACATTTGAGGAAAATAAAATTGCTTGCTTCTATGTAATTCCTGTCATTCCACAGGAAATTGACTTTTCCAGCTACTGAATAGAATTTGTTTAACAACCTCATGGACTGTCTCTTCATTTATGCGCTGTGGAGGGGAGGGGACATATAGAAAGATTTTGATGAGACCAATGTCACGATGTTGGGGGGGGGGGGGCTTGAGGAAATGCTGACTTAACTGTGCCATTGGTCTGATGAGTAAACCCTGTTGTGTCTGGGGCTAGCATATATCCAGGCAACACTAAAGAACTGTGAAAAAGCATACCTCTCTCAGTTACTGATACAGGTGGAATTCTACTCGAGGATGCTGCTTCAGTGTGAAACGTTAGGCCCTGTCAGGAAGACGACTCAGCATCTGGAAGCCCAGCAACTTCAGTTCTGTCCTAGAAACCATGGTGGAAAGAGAGGGCTCCTCATCCCTGAAAGTTGTCCCCTGACCTCCAGAGGAGTGCTATGCTGTGTGTACACACACACACCCCAATAATAATTTTAGTTTAAACTTAGACCCATAGTAGAACCACTTCCGGAGGGCCTGTTTCTCATGTATATCCCCACACATAATTGCAGACTTGGAATCTGCTGTTTAAAATCATATTTCAAAATGAAATAATACATTTTTCCCATAGGATGAGAGGAATGTGATACTCCTTTTAGATGAGGCCTCCCACTGGTGTAAAGTTATCCTGAATGGCAGTGAAGAGAGAACAGCAGACAGAAACAGTGAGGAAAGCTGAGGTGCTAGAATGAGGAAACTGCCTGCCTTGTGGTCTTGTCTAGGGAAGATTCCATTAACAGAGAAGTTCCTAGAAGCTGCCTCTTGGGCTGACCAAGCAAAAGAAAGGATAGTTGTCTGCTTACACAGTGCTAATCCTGTGCTGACATTAACTGCTCTTGTCAGAAACGCACCTGCACTTGAATATGCTGAATGGTCCCTGACCATTCATTCCCCTGCCTCTACGTTTCACTGATTTAATTGAGCCCATGCATTCTTTTTGCTGGAGGTTGAGCCTGTTCTGCCAGCAATGTTAGTTTTCTTTGCCTATTTTATTTTCATTGCTACCATAATCTTAATATTGAAAAACAAAGGCTCTGCCATCATTTACTTACTCGACATATTTTATTCCTTACCCAAGGCTCCAGGAATAAGAAAGGGTGAAAACAGAATTGGCCCCTGCCCTGTGCTAACTTGTGGGGAGTGGCACAAAGGAGGGAGAGGTCTCTGAGAGGGGCCACACCTGGAGGTCAGCGCAGGCTCCCTTGCACAGAGATGACATTGGAGGTGAGGTACTGAGAGTACAGCAGACAGCGCCGTGAAGGGTGGGTCCAGGACAGATTTGAGGAGCACAGGAAGGCGGAGATGGGAAGGAGCCATAGAAAGCTGGCTTCTGGGTCAAACAAGCCCTCAGAGTTCTGTCAGCTGGTGGAGCTGGAAAGTAGCTGAAGGGGCCAACTCTAGTAGGAACCTGTGCTAGGCTTGAGGGCCTTGTTTGGAAATCATAGCATCTGATAGCTAAGGTCTCTTCCATAACTAGCCCTACCCAACCAGAAGCAGAGCCTTCTGTTCCTTCTACCCACCTATGTGTAGCTGGTGACAATATTAAAGACATTCAATGAATGTACATGTGTGCTCTAACATTTTCTAAGGTGGTTAGGATCACTGCCTCAGCCTCTGCAGACCTAGAGAGCCTCTGCAGACCTTCGAGAGAGCTGTAAACAGGAAAAAAGTTTCGCCGAGTTATGACACAAAAAAACTGTTTATCAATGTGGGGACATGAAATCCAGCTTTAAAAATGTATCGTGTGTGAGTGTTTCGCCTGCATGTGTGTATGTGGGCCACAGGAGAGCCTGATGCCTGCAGAGGGCAGCAGAAGGCATTGGATCCCCTGGAACTGGACTTACAGATGATTGCGAGCCACCATGGAGGTGCTGGGACCTGGAACCTGGCACCTCTGCAAAGGCAGCAGTGCTCTAACCGCTGAGGCATCCCTCCAGCCTCATCTTTTAATTGCAGACTCTGGTTTACTGTCGTGAACTAGATGATTCAAGACTGTTAAGAGTCTACAGACTTTAATCTCATGTAGAACTTAAACCCAGCTTTCTTCTGGGAAGTATGCTAAATACAGCTCTGTTATAATGAATTCACCTAGCATGCATGGGACCCTGGGTAGACTCCAGAAGTCTGTGTCTATCAGGATCCTTTCCGTGAAGCCAGGTCATTGTAGAGTCTATAATTCAAAGTCAGAGTTTTCGTGGAGCACAGTTGGAAGCGTTCTTGTCTGTGCTCACTTTAGATGGTGAAGCCTACCAAGCAGAAACCAAGAGTAAAACGATGAAAGGACCAGCTACTTTCTCATCAGAGAGTCCTCCCATCCCTGTGGCCAAAGGTCCTAAGATTTAGAACAAAGTAAAAAAAAAAAAAAATCCCAGGCCATAAAAATAGCTTCTGTTTTTGATGGGCTGATGTGTGACTGACATGGACATCACCAGGCATAACTGCTTGAGCTGCCCGTTTACCACGGTGGAGACTCCATCTTACCTGCGGCAGAGACTCTCGTTCTCTAAGCCAGCAGCTCTCAGCATTTCTAATGTGACCCTTTAATGCAGTTCCTCGTGTTGTGGTGACCCCTAACCATAAAATTATTTCGTTACTACCTCACAACTGTAATTTTCCTACTGCTATGAATTGTAATGTAAATATCTTATATGCAGGTTATCTGAAAGGGTCGAGACCCACAGGTTGAGACTCAGTGCCGCAAATGTTGCTATCCCTTTCTGCTCTGCCAGGAAGTTCGCCATCGGCTCTCTCCCCCTGCGTTTCATCTTTCAGCACCCCCACCCCGCAGTGTAGAGCAGGCCCGTTCACAGATCTTGAAACTGAATCCCCAACTTGTGGCGAAGGAGTTCAGAAATTCCGGCCTGTGAGTTAGATGTTGAGCTTCTGGATGAAACCCCTCAGTGTTAAACAGAATCACCACTAAAGATGAGACTCTCAGATACCAACAGAAAGGCTGGGAGCCACCAGGGCTCTGTTGTCATGGTTGTTTCCGATGGGGTTTCACTTTGTTACATAGACCAGGCTGGCCCCAAACTCATGGAGATCTATCTGGCTCCATTTCTCTACTGCTTTAAAGGTACGTACCACCGTATCACCGTATCACCGTACCACCGTACCTGCTTAAGGCTGATAATTTTCACTTGTATGTGTATTGGGGGAGGGGGGTTGTTCACATAACAGAGGGCATTAGATGACATCATCTGATTCACTGGATGCTGGAGTCACACAAATTGTGTGTGTGTGTGTGTGTGTGTGTGTGTGTGTGTGTGTGTGTGTTTGAGCGAGAGCTAGGACCTCAGAAAGAGAGGCAGAAGAGGGCACCAGACCTCATTATAGATGGCTGTGAGCCACCATGTGGTTGCTGGGACTTGAATTCAGGACCTCTGGAACAGTGCTCTTAACCACTGAGCTGGCTCTCCAGCCTGAGGAACAAACACTCTTAACCATTCAATGTGTACCCATTTTTCTAGCTCCACACTGGGAATCCTAATGAATTCAAAATTATTCTTCAGAACTTAAGTTCCATTGAGGCTTCTGACTTTTTTTTATTTAGAAAATAAAACAGCTTTGGAAGTTCTTGGTGGCGACTGCTTCCTACTTAGAGCAAATCAGCCCAAGTGTGGCAACCTCTGCTCTCTAGAAAACAAACGCTCCAAGCATTCATCTGGTTTTTATTCTTTGTCTATTGTTGAGGCAGGGTCTCACTTCATAGACCAGGCAAGCTTTGAGCTTAAAATCCACCTGCCTGAGCCTCCAGACAGCTGGGAATGGAACCACATTCAGGCTACTACTGGTCCTTATACTCAACTGTTCCCACATTCATTCCTGCCTTGTCTAGAATGATTTCTTTCTAGTTCTCATCCTTCAGGGCCCTGTTCCAGAACCTTCCCCAGGTTACAGCCCTCGATTTGCACTCAGAGCAGGGTTTCCTTCATTAGCACTTGGCTATATGCACACTGGTCTCTTTCCTGCACTAAGTCATCTCCGTCAGAAGTCAGACACATCTTTTCCCCTTCTCAGAACATTCTTCCCAGCCCCCTCTTGAATGCTGATTGGAGCAATGGAGTGTTTCAGCTGCTAAGGGACAAGTCGGCACTGAGCTGTCCCCTGGAATCAGGATCTTTGCATTTCTAGAAGGTTACAAATACGTGCACAACTTGCATGGCGCGGTTCTGTTTCTACATTTTCCCTTTTTCACGAATTGTGAAGGAATTCTTTTTTTTTCCCCCTTTTCTTTTTTTCGGAGCTGGAATAGGCAAGCGCTCTACCACTGAGCTAAATCCCCAACCCCAGGAATTCTTTTTTTTTAACCAGTCTTTGAAAGTCTCCAAATGCAGGAACTGAACCACGTTGAAGATCACTGAAACACTTGCAGGCTTCCTTCCCAAATGAGCAGAAAGTGAATCCCATCTCTTTCTGATCTGCAGTGTGGACCTCTGAAAAGCAACATTTAGTGTTAAGATGAAGCAGTTGTGGGATGGCTCTGAGATTTCTTAGACTCAACTTCAATGCCAGTGCCTCTGAAAGCTGCCCACTCGAAGTGTGGGGCAGATGGACTGAGTCAGCGAACAGGGAGATCTCAGATCTCAGAGGTCTTACCTGGGATTTCTTTCCTCAAAACGGCCTAGCCCTGCCTAGCTCTGCTTTGCTCTTGGTTCTAAGACGATCGCCATACAGCCTGTCCCAAATCTTAGGCTCCGCACTGCCTGTTCATTTTCCATTTTAACCTACAAACTTGCATAAACACAAGCACATTTAAATTGATTCTCGGGGTTGGGGATTTAGCTCAGTGGTAGAGCACTTGCCTAGCAAGCGCAAGGCCCTGGGTTCGGACCCCAGCTCCGAAAAAAAAAAAAAAAAGAGAGAAAAAAAAAACTTTCTAAATTAATTCTTACCTGAACATTCTTCTGGTGCTAGGAATTGCATTTTAAATGATAATTACTTGGTAATCTAGAATTTAGAGTTGAAATCATACGTGGAGAACGGTTCCTATTGAACATTCTCTATTTAAAGACTCAGGTAGCTCTCTTTAGTCTTCAAATTGTTCTCCTAGCTTCTCTTGAAAGTTTTTCACTAAGGAAATCCCCGAGCATATATGGGAGTAGAAGCAATGATGTTTAAGAAAGATATAGTTCCCATCTGTGAACCTATAGCCCTAGGGGGTCTGTCTTAAGTGACCCACTCCTAACTGATTTATCTAATGTGATCTTATGATCCTAAGTCAGTGGATCTCAACCTGTGGACCCCTTTGAGGGGGAGGGTCAAGTATCAGATATCCTGCATATTGGATATTTACAATTATAACAGTAGCAAAAACACAGTTATGAAATGTTGTTGAAAATATTTAATCTTGGGTTTCTACTCCTCCTTACATCATTCAGGTCCCAGATAAAAGACACAACCCCTTTATTTTTATGATAAGCCTTAAAGCACTAGAGCTGGGCAGATCTCTGCCCTCTAGGCTATTAGTGTCTACTCTGCTGTCAATAACCCCGAGTTATAACTTGCAATGTTCTGCCTGGGCCACTCTTACTCTGATTGGTCAGCCCTCATGGCCATGTTCTCATGAGTCACCTACCCCATGGTGTCTTCTCTCTCCACTTTCTCCTCCCCTTTCTATGGTCTCTTGTCTTAGACCCCAAGCCCAAGAATGGAAACCCTGCCTATCTCTCTTCTGCCTAGCTATAAGCTGTCAGCATCTTTCTTAACCAATCAGGATAACTTGGGGATCAAGGTTACATAGCATCACTTGGTGTACGTGAGAATCTTCTCATCCTTGTGGCAACCAGGGCCAGTATTTGGCATTGTAATACATAGCAACAGACCAACCTTCAACGGTGAAGTAGCGATGTAATAATTTTAGGGTTGAGGGGTCACCAAAACATAAGGAACTATATATTATGGGGTCACAGCATTAGGAAGGTTGAGAACCACTGTGACCTAAGTGAAAGTAAACAGTACCCCCCTCCCTACCCCCAAGGTCTACCTCAAAGAAGCTAGATTCTATAAGGCTTTGTCTTATAAAAGTTCGAATACTTATTTTAGGTGATGAATTTTTAAAAAATAATTTAATAGTTGGCTTGAGAGATGGCTTAACAGGTAAAAAAACATTTGTCACACAAACTTGATAACCTGAGTTTAATCCCCCAAACCTATGTCAAAGTAAAATGAATTATTTATCCTCACTAGTTCCCAATAATGACACAGAGAGACCAAGATTTGTTTCCAAGTTTCACCTCAATATCTGGGCAGTCAAATGATCTGTCTTAACCCCCCTAAGCTAATCTGGCTACCTCCCAGCCAACATACCAATAATACTTGCACTGAGGCCTTCCATTTTTTGCTGAACTCATCGAGAACTCTTTTCTCTTTCCTCGGGGCAGATCTGCAACTCACTTCCTCTCCCCCTCCCTTGGCTGTCAAGACTTCCGCCCTTATTCTCTCTTCTGCCCAGCCACTGGATGGTCAGCATTTATTGACAAGGCAGAGAATAAATGGTAAGAATTATTTGCGCAAACTTGAAACGAGATTCTTTTTTTTTTTTTTTAGATTTATTTTATTTATACGAGCACACTGTAGCTGTCTTCAGACACCTCAGAAGAGGGCATCAGATCTCATTTCCGATGGTTGTGAGCCACCATGTGGTTGCTGGGAATTGAACTCAGGACGTGCAGTCAGTGCTCTTAACCACTGAGCCCTCTCTCTCTCTCTCTCTCTCTCTCTCTCTCTCTCTCTCTCTCTCTCTCTCTCTCTGTCTCCAGGAGATTCCTAACATAAGCATTACAACGCCACATCCTGATTGAAAGAAGATATGTGAGCCCCAAGAAACAAGCATTTGAATAACACAAGGATACCTTGACACAGCTCCCAGAACTGTTATGCCTGCAAGAGTAGATAGAGAAAACTGAACCCACAAAGCCGTCCTGTACTGTGCAGGTGGCATACACACCATACATGTACTATGCACCTATGCACAATCGATGACTGTGACCGTGGCAGGGAGCAAGTGCTGAAGGGAAAATTTAAGTAAGGAGGGAGAGGCAGGAACTCTGAAAGGGAGGAGGAACCACCATTTAAAATGGGAAAACAGGGAGTTGGGGATTTAGCTCAGTGGTAGAGCGCTTGCCTAGCAAGCACAAGGCCCTGGGTTCAAGGAAAACAGAACAGGCCTTCGGGAGAGGTGATGTTTGAGTGACAAGCTAGAGATGAGACAGCAGGGAAGGCCTTATGGAGAGGAGCCGGAGGTGCAGAGTTCTGGGGCGATAGAGGAGCAAGAGAACAGGAGGTAATGGGTCAAAGAGGTTCTGCAGCCTTGGAACTTTTAACAGGGAACAATAAGTTCTCAGCCTGGGTATTGTGCTGGTTGGTTTTTAATCAGCTTGACAGAAACCTAGACGTATCGAGGAAGAAGGACTTTTCATTGAGAAAACACCCCTCTGATTAGCCTGTAGGCAAGCCTGTGGGGCATTGCTTTGCTTGGTGACTGGGCAGGTGGAACCCGGTGACACAAGAAGGCAGGCTGAGCCAGCTATAGGGGTAAGTCAGTAAGCAGCACCTCTCTGTGACCTCTGCATCAGCTCCTGCCTCCAGGGTCCTGCCCTGACTTCCTTCCATAACTGACTATGATGTGGAACTTTAAACTGAAATAACGCCTTTAATCCCAAAGTTGCTATAGAAACCCGAACAGAGTCAGTACTAAGGAACTTTTGTGTTGAAAACAGTTGCAAAGAAAGCAAATGCAGAAGCAAGGAGACCTGCTGGGGAGGTGCTGCAGCATCAAGAGGTGATAAACTGAACGGGCCCTGATGAGGTCCTGGAAGTGGTCCTCAGCCACAGGCAGCAATCTGCTGGCATCTCAGATGCAGGGTAAGGGGGAGAGGCGGGAAGGGGGAGAACAAAAGTGATTCCCGGGTGTTGGGCCTGGGCAACTGGAAGGATGGAATGGCCCTCACAGAGGCGGGGAAGAAACACATATTTACTTGCTTCCTGTCATATGTTTAAGATTCCTATCAGGCATCCAAGTGAACTCAGATCAACAGCGTGAAACTTTGGAGAGAAACTGGGGTTGAAGATACAGGCAGGAAGTCATCGGCAACAGTCTTTAAGGAGACTGTAAAATGACCCCAAGCCAGGTTTTGCAACTATGCCATCCCCTTCCAGGGAGTTTACTCCAAGAATAAAGACTAGTTGATATTTGGAGTCTAGCAGTGTAACTCACCACAGCGACAGTAGAGAAAGGTCATATAGTTGCCTCCATAGGTATAAAAAGATATTTTTTTAATCTTTTTATGTTAATTTAATTTTAGAAAAGGAGTCCAAAAAAACCCCTATAATTTGATTCAGTTAAAAAAAAATCTAAAAACATTACTGTTAAACCGATAGCAACCAATGGACTCCTGTTAGCACCACTGCTGTAGGACAAGAGGTCCTAGCCAATGCAATGAGATAAGAAAAAGAAGAAGGGGGTTGGAGAGATGGCTCAGTGGTCCAAAGCACTGGCTGCTCTCCTCCAGCGAACCTGAGTTTGATTCCCAGTATCCACATGATAGGTAGCTCACATCTGCCTGTAATCCCAGGGGATCAAAAGCTCCCTTCTGGCCTCTGTGGGCACAATGCACACACTTAGTGCACAGACATGCATGCAGAAAATACCCATACATACAAAATAAATAATTAAAAAGTGTTTTAATTCATCATATATATAATATATATTAATATATATGTAAGTATTTGCCGGCATATATGTCTGTGCACCGTGTGTTTGCTGTGCCCATGGAGGCCAGAAGGTGGTGCTATAGTCTCTGGAGCTGGTTGTGTTCCCTTACCCATTATCTTGCTCAAACTTTTAAAACAGTTTTCCAGGTGGGTCCTTGTAGGCACAATGTTCTTGTGCACTGTGTAATTCAGATGCTGATTTCTGTGCCCGCCTATCTAGTTGCAATCCTTATCTATGTATCTCCTGACTCAATGTCCTGTAAGTATTGCTACCCATTTATTTTCTTATTTGTCAATAAAAGCCAATCAGCCAATGACTGAGCAGGGGAGAGAATAAGGCAGGATTTCCCTCCGAGTCAGGGGAGGGGGCAAGATAGACAGGGGAAGTGGGGATTAGCCATGGGGAGAGTCCAGGAGACATGGGAAAAACAGCTGAAGCAGAGAAAGCAATAAAATAAAGTATCTCAGGGATTTTGGCTGGGAGATAGCCATATTATTTTAGAGGATTAAAATGGAGTAATACTGCTCAGTTGTTGTGCCCTTAAAGCTGGTTAAATAAATATAATAGTCCAGCCTCAATTATTTGGGAGAGGAAAACTATAACACACACTTATTTAAAAGCCATTAACATAACCTAGAATTTAACTTTCCAGCTTCCCCTTCAACTATTACCTTCCCTTCTTCCCTCTGAATTTCCCGAAGTGATCTCCAGCACTCCCCTCCCATTCTTGTCTCAAACTAGAATCTGATTTTCACCCTTAGGCTCTTTAAACTGCTTTCACTGAGTCTGCAGTGCACTCCCAACTGCTAAAGCCTTTTCAGTTATTTGCTGAAATCCTGTGCTGTTCTTGTTGCTCTCTTACCCCGAGCTTCCTTTGGCTCCCTGACCTGGCGCTGCCCTCAGCACTACACAGATTCTTCCAGAGCTCTTTACCCACTCAGGTAAATGTGCCTCAGAGGCCCAAATGTTAAGTGTTTGCTCCTACAGTGACCCTAATAGAAGACAAAGCAGCCTTTAGGAGACAGGACCTAGAGGGAAGTCATTGGGTAGCCGAGAACATGCCCTTGAAAGAATTCTGGGGCACCACTCTCTTCCGTGTTCTCTTTCTGTTTCCGGGCTATGAGGCAAGAGGCAGGCTTCGCCACATATGTTCTCTTTGTAAGTTAATTATCACATGTGTTTCATTATAGGAATAAGGAGTTGATCAATATACTCATCTTAATATTTTTAGCCTATTCCTATTTATTTATTTACTTATTTATTTACTTATTTATTTATTTATTTTTGAGACAGGATCTTGCTCAACAACAAGACCAGCTTTGAACTCAAGACATTCCCCCTGCCTCAGCTTCCCAGGTGCAGGGCCATTTCTCAAGTCCATAAGCCACAACTCCTAGCTTTCATGTTTCATATAATTCTTTCTACAGAAAAAAATTACTCCATATAAATGGTTATGGGATGGTTTTGTGCACTGTGTAATCACATGCTGATTTCTGTGCCAGAGGATCAGGTTGCAGTCCCAACATCGGCATTGTCAAGCATCTCCTGTCTTCGATGGTGCGTAAAAATTATTTTCCATCATCTCTGATTGGTTAATAAGAAGCCAATCAGCCAATAGCAGGGCAGGAGAGCAGGAGGGGGGCTTCTGATCCCAGTGACAGGGTCTCTGATGGGGACCAGAGAGAGGTGGATTCACCAGAGACTCCACCAGAGAGGGTCACCATGGGAGGTCAGATGGAGCAGCCAGGGTGAGACTAAGGTGGTGGGGTGGTAGGTCAGACCAGCATAGTTGGGTTAGAATAGATGTGACCCCCTGCCCAGCCATAGTGCAAGAAGCTTCTTAATAAAAATGCCAGGTCTCTGTGTCATCATTAAAGAACAAGGGAGGCACAGAAAAGCTCTGTTTACAATAAACTTTGCTTCATAAATGTTCAATCCATTTCTGTTGTCACATGCAAATGTTTACAGAAATATTTTTGAAAGGGTCCTGTCTGGCATGTACAGATGTTTAGAGAAGGGAATAATTCTTGGCTGGTAAGACTTTGTGAAGGTGATAAGTTAAATGAAGTTAAGTTCAGGAGAAAGGGGAAGACTAGAAGCATTCTACTATTGAGCGAGAGATGAGAGGCTGGTGACAGGGCAGCAAGGAAAGGAGAGGGAAATAGGGAGCAGGGAAGGGGCAGGGGAGGTAAGGAACCCAAAGGCAACATTTTAAACCTGAGTGAAGTCCATTATTCCTAACCAATATATATATATATATATATATATATATATATATATATATATATATATATATATATATATATATATATTGTGCTTCAGCAATGACCCACAGATACTACTGGTGCTTATCAACTCTCCTCACTTGAACTTGGTGGCGATGATGATAATGATGATAGTAGCAGGTGCTTACTAATAAGGGCTTTAATTTCAATTTGTGCTGGTTCTCAAGAAACCACCCTAATTAGAAGGGAAGAGTACATGAACATTGAAAGGAATCCATAATGCATCAGGATGTAGGCCATTTGGCTCCCCAAACCCAGCTGACATTCTCTTCTACCAGAACATCAGTCACTTGAACAATCGGAACTTCTTCAAATACTGGCTGACTTCTTCCTTGGGGTATGGCCTCAGGGCAATGCAAGTGGCAATATTCTCTGGCTGCTCCAGCCACAGTGTGTGATCAACGTTCTTCTGCTGCAGGGTCTCAGCCAGCTCCTTCAAGGTGGTCTCATCGGCAGCCTACGAGTTGCAGAACACACAACACAGACTGAACAACCCATTTAGGAAGTGTCAGAGGATCACAAGAGGGTGGGAGGGCTCTGAAACTGGAGCTGTGGCTCCACCAAAGAGTGTAGGGCAGCAGCTGTGTCCACTGGTTTGCTACTTCCTTTCTTTGGGATCTTACCGAAGTGGCTAGGAAGGGACCGAGAAGGAGGCTTGATAGCCCGTTAATCAAATGCAATTTTCTTTTTCGTATTGAATTCTGGTGTATGGTATCTAGTTTCCTTACGGCTGTGTGCCTTCTGCAGCTCACCCTCATCCTTCAGCCATCCGTGACCCAGCTGACCACTGGAATGATTTCTAAAGTTACACATACCTTCCTTCTCCCTCTCTCATCAGCTCAGGCCCAAGCCTAAGTTGATGCAGGACACATCTCTCAACTACTTGATGCAAGAGGGCTCAGTCCACTGTGGGTGGTACCATCCCTAGGCAAGTGTGTTGTTGTAAAAATATAAAAAATAAAAAAGGTATCACTGTCTTTTTACCTCGCTGGGTTCGGCACCATGGTGCCCCAAGATATCTGCTAGACATCTTGGCGGAAACAACTCCTCGGTGGCCCAGTGTCTCCTGCCGCCACACACTTTGCTATACTCAAATCGTCACATAAAAGAACACACAACACAATAATCTTTGACCCAATTGGTAAGATATAATTGCCCACCTAAACATACAAAGCTCAGTACCATCCATCCCTTAAAAACATTTTTAACAACAACAAAAAAATTTGTAACAACCTGTAAAGGTACAGCATAGAATCTTAATGTCACCCACCATATTGTCCTGTCTCAGCTTCTCCCTCTCCTCTCCTCTCCTCCTTTCCATTCCAGTCTCCTCCTCTTCCTTCAAACTTCTCTCCCGCCCATCCTTCCTTCTCCTCCAATGACAGGCCTCCTTCTATGCTGTACCTGCCCCTTACCTATATTTTACAAATTCAAAGGGGAGAAGTTTCTGGTGAAGTCACATGATTCCTGAGTACAAGATTAGGCAGCTGTCCTTGGGGCAGTGGAATTAGCATCAAAATACAGATAACTCCAGGGAAAACCACAACACAAGTGGATCTTAACAGTATAAGAAAGGTAGCTGAGAGAGTCAGGGGAGCCAGTAAACAGTGTCCCTCTGTGGTTTCTGCTTCAAGATCCTGCCTTGATTTCCTGCTTTAGCTTGTCTAGATAATGGATGTAACCTGTAAGGTGTAATAAACCTTTCCTTCTCAAGTTGATTTTTTGGCCACGGTATTTATCTCAGCAACAAAAAGCAAACTAGAACGTTGTATTATGCATTCACCCTGAGGATAGCTTGTAAGATTTGTTTTTTGTTTTTTGTTTTTTTTTCCCTTCAAGTGAGTCCAGGGATAGAACTCAGGTTGTCCGGCTTGGTGGCATATGCCTTTATCCAATGAGCCACCTCACCAACCCTTTTTAATCTACCCTATTATATGGTTTTTGGTTAGCAGAATAGGATCTAAGGCCAAGAGGATCTTGACCTGGATAAAATCACAACTTTTTGAAATTCTAGGAGATCCAGAAGGCTTTCTGGTAAAGAATGTCCTATGGTCCTAACCCTTAAGAGTTAGTCCAGGAGCCAAAGGGATGGCTTAGTGTCTGGGGGATACTGCTCTTTCAGAAGACCAGTTTGGTTTCCAGTACCCACACTGAGTTGTTCACACTGCCCATAACTACAGCTGCAGATCCTACATCCTCTTCTGTCTTCCAAAGACACCTGCATTCATGCTCATATACCCCACAGACACACATGCCCACACATAATTTAAGTAATCTTTAAAAAAAAAAAAAAGTTAATCCAATGGGTATGTGTATCATCTAGACGAGAAAGCACCCCTCAGATGTAAACATGTAGGTTGTCACGACAGTCCCTTTGGCCATTGTTCTTCCATTCTCACTCCCTTGACAGTGTTTTTCTACATAACAATCTCTCTCTAGAGAAACTGGTACTATGTGGATGACAGTTATGAGACTCCAGAGCTTCTGAAAAATGTATCCCTTTTCCCGCTTTCCTGAGTGTTTCTCCTTTTAAATAAACGGCCTCTATTTCTTACTAACCATACTTATTAAGGCAGTAGTAATTTTAGGCTCGGCTTTAAAAGGCAGATTGGTGCACAGGCATAAAGGGCCACGCTTCCCCCAGCTTCGCCCTCCCAGGGATCTAAGGGACGCTGGAACAACCAGTTTCTGGTGAACCCTGTGACAGCGGGGTCTACGTCTACTCTTCACAGTCATGCTCTGCCCAGGGAAGGTTCGCTACAGAGCAGCTCAAGCCGCAGACCATTCCCCAAACTCTTAAAAGGTCCCTCCTACAATCACGCCACATGTGCTCCCGGAAGTTAAGGATTATGCCCAAGAGCAGATCTACTTCCGGCTTCGGCACCCCATCCCCTTAGCGTCCCTCCGGATACTCCACTACGCCTCACCTCGAGAACCACCTTGCGCATGCGCCCCAGCTCCCGGAGATAAGCTGCTGTGTGCGGATGGTCTCGATGAAGGTGCAAGGCTGCTGTGGCGGCGTGACAAGCCTGCGCTACCAATGCGCCCGTGGGCCAGGAAAAAGGAGCCTGAGATAGATCCTTTCGTAATACTAAGTACTGTACAAGGATCTGTGGCTCCACCCCAGAGCCTGCCATCTTCCTGATCATCAGAATGGCCGGACGCATTTTGCGTTGCATGCTGGGATTAGTGTGGAGCCGTGGGCGCCACCATGTTTTTGTACGGCGGAAGCGCAAAGCACGCTGGGATCAGCAAGTTGCGTTTTTGAAGTTGCGCTCGGCGGGAATTCTTAGAACTGGATCTTGGATCTTGAGCGGGGAAGCGTTGATGAGAAATCAAGACCCAGTGGTAGACCGATTAGCATTAATGTACAGCTTCTTTGGGTATTTGAGGAAGCCCGGCTGGACCGTAGTGGCCACGGCGGTGAAGTAGGCGTGGACAAGGCTGACCAGTACCAGGCAAAGGAGAACAGCGGGGACACTTTGCTTGTCTGGGAACTGTCAGGCAATAGTGGCAATAGATTGATGATTCGCGTTTCTTTTCCTGTTTACAGTTAAGATCGTTCGGGTCCATGTTAAACCTGCCCTGTCCGTCCACTTGAGAAAAAGCACTTGAGAACCCTAAGAGAAGATGGAATCTGCAAATTCTTTGTGTCCAGGCACAGAGTGTAAAGGAGGTATTAAAGGGTTGGCCTTTCCCTTACCACAGTAAGATCTCTCTTTCCAGACTATTACGAAGGAAGGGCCACTGTAGGGCTGTAACTTTGGTGATAAAATATGGATTTTATTCAGGGCTCTACCTTTATAAATATTCTGTTTTAGACACATTACAATTCTGCCTCACTTTCTCCTTTAAAAAAAAAAGTGAGGTAATAAACAACATGTGGGTTGAAATTGTTACTAAAAAACTAAAAGATTGGGGCTGGAGAGATGGCTCAGCGGTTAAGAGCACCCGACTGCTCTTCCAGAGGTCATGAGTTCAATTCCCAGCAACCACATGGTGGCTCACAACCATCTGTAAGGAGATCTGATGCCCTCTTCTGGTGTATCTGAAGACAGCTATAGTATATATAATAAATAAATTAAAAAAAAAAAACTAAAAGATTGATGACTTGTTAAAAAAAAAATGCTGCAATCAGGTGTAACCCACAACTCTAGAACTAAATTACTATGTAATCCCCAGTTTGCCTGGAACTCACCGTGCTCCTCTGCCTCTCTCTTCTGTGTGTCATCACACCAGGGTAAGCTAAGTGATGAGTGAAAGGTTTTGAATAATCATCAGACCTCCACAGGTCAATTATTCTTCAGTTCCCTTGTCATCTCTTCAATCCAAAAGATTGAAACATTTAGTTATGATCATGTGGGTCTTCTCTTTCTGCTTGTTAATTACCGCCATTTATTGTGTGAATGTGGAGAGGAACTGGAAACAGCAGAGAGATGTGATAACTGCTGTCTAAAGCTCTTAAGGAAATAGGTCAGGAGTCGGAAACCGTGAGAGACCCAAGTGAAATACCGTGGTGATGCCTACTGTGGGAATCTCTTGACCTTACGGAAGTTTGTGTTTTTAGACATTTTTTATTGATTTATGTATGAGTACACTGTAGCTGTCTTCAGACACACCAGAAGAGGGCATCAGGTCCCATTACAGATGGTCGTGAGCCACCAGGCGGTTGCTGGGAATTGAACTCACGACCTCTGGAAGAGCAGTCAGTGCTCTTAACCACTGAGCCCGTCTCTCCAGCCCCAAGCTTTTTGTTTTTGTTTTGTTTTGTTTTTGTTGTTTTTTTTTTTCTTTTTTTCGGAGCTGGGGACCGAACCCAGGGCCTTGCGCTTGCTAGGCAAGCGCTCTACCGCTGAGCTTCGGAGCTGGGGTCCAAACCCAGGGCCTTGCGCTTCCTAGGTAAGCGCTCTACCACTGAGCTAAATCCCCAGCCCCTTGTTTTGTTTTTTAAAGGAGATATATACTAATAATTTGATGTCTAGCCTTGGCTGGGTGGTGAATGAGCCAGGTCTGTCCCAAGACAAATAAAGAACAGATTTCTGTGTATGTCTATTCTTGTGAACCCTGCAAAGTAAATACTCAATCTGCTTAAGGAACCTGATTACACGAGGTGAAGCATCGTTCTTCTCCAGGGAGAGTCCATCTGGGTTGTGGGAGAGCATGGAGAATCGTGCTTTTCCACTCTAGACTTGTGCTTCTGTGATAAGCAGGCTTAGATGAGATGCAGCTGCCTACAAAGCAAGCAATGGGCAGATCAGGAGTCTTGTTCTCCTCAAGTGAGTGCACTAATCAGGGCGTGTTTCCACACCAGCGTTCAGCAGGGAGGTTGATCAGCTCTGGTTTGGTTGTTCAGGCCTATGGTTTCATAAATTTATGGCAGAACTAGTTGTGTCAGTGCATGCCTTTGATCCCAGCATTCTGGGCAGAAGCAGATGGATCTCTGTGAGTTCAAGGACAACCTGACCTATGCAGTGAGTTCTGGGCCAGACATGTAGGAAAGACCATCTTAGTAAATAAATAAATAAATGCATTAATTAATTGTTAATTTGGCCTATTTGTATGTGCTGTCTGTGGTGATGACTGTTTCTGGTTGTCAGTTTGATGGGTCAATGAAGAAGGACCCTCAGCTGTTGAGGAATTCACTCATAGATTGGTTGATGGGCAGTTCCTTTAGGGCATTTTCTTGACTGCTAATTAATGGAGGAGCGCCTAACCCATTGTGGGTGGAACCATCCCAGGCAGGTGGCCCTGGGGTGGATAAAATACAAACTGAGCAAGCCAGCAGCAAGCAGTGTTCCTCAGCCATCTGCTTTAGCTCCTGCTTTACGCCTGTGCCCCGACTCCTCTTCACGGCAGACTGTAACCTGCAAGGTGAAATAGGGCTTCTCCTCCCTGACTTGCTGCTTTTGGTCAGCGTTTAGCACAGCAAACTGCTCCTTTTTGGAGCACGCTTTTTGCCAAAGTTAAACCTTTGTCTGATTATGAAGGGTGTTTATTTGTCTGTTTGTTTGTTTGTTTTCTCTTTCTTTAGGTGTTTTAGCTCACCTGGAAAGACTAGAGGCTCAAATGAACAGATCGAATAGAAAGTCTGAAGAACCAACAGTTCGTGAAAAGGAAAGTTCTCTTAGAACCAAGATTCGAGAACTGCAGCAACAGCGAGATAGGCTGAGGGTGGAAGTGAAGCAGTGGCGAGCCAGAGTGAGTAGAAAGGCCAGGTTGGCTCTACCGGGTCCGGAAGATCAGCCACAATCTGGGAATCTTAGGGTCAGTAAACCTGGATCATGTGCTTGCCTTGAGATCAGACCAAATTGATTTCAAGTCTTTGACTCATCAAATAATCAGACCTGTAAAGATGTTGCTAAGAGTATCAAGTACTAGCCACACAGTGGTTGTGCACACCTTTGATCCCAGCACTCGAGAGGCAGAGGCAGACAGATCTCTGTGAGTTCGAGGCCAGCCTGGTCTATAGAGCAAGTTGAGGAGAGCCAGGGCTTATACAGAGAAACAACCAACTACTAATTGTCAGGTGGATGAGGAGGCGGGTGAGTTCTTGGTGTTCTTTGTAACAAGTCCCCTTGGCCTTCTCTCATAGACACCTGAGTCTGGTTCCTCAACCTCAGCAGATCTGAGCCGTTTATAATTTTACCATTGGTGCCAATGTTCCGTTACCCAATCTCAAAATTTCATAGCGCACATTGGCCAGTCCTTCGTTCTGGTTTCCCAAATGAAGCTGAGGTCCAGTCAGCAGATCTGTCAAATGTTCCTTTCGGTTGTCTTTGTACCTAGAGTCTCTTCTGCTATGCATTAAACATTATCAACACAAGTGGTAAGTACTTACCAGATGGCTTGGATCTGAGGAGAATGACAGTTGTTTGGGAGTTTGGGATCTCTTAATATTTCCATTTTTTTCACTAAATTCTTTAGGGCCAAGAACATGTTACAAAATGTTACATCTTCTCCCTGCCCAAAGGCAGTCAGTAACCACTCCCATGATGCCATCATCACCCATAGGGCTAGCCTTCCTGCCTTCTCCTTCCCTTCCTTCCCACTCTTCCTCTTTTCTTTAATTTGCTTTTTAGTGAAGTAAAATATGTAATGTGAAGAAGCTAATGAATGTCTTAAGGGAATACAAGCAAATGAAAAAGGCAGGCTATTACCAGGGTTGTCCTTTTGCCTCCTGGTAAGCATGTCCTTCAGTGTAGCCACGGATCCAGCTTCTGTCACCAAGAATGGTCTTTATCTGTTTCTGAGCATTGTTTTAAATCTTGCTACTTAGCCAGGCCCAAACTCACTCTAACCCAAGCTGGCATAGACCAAACAGCTGGTCTTCCTGCTGTCTCAGCCTCAAGAGTGTCACCATACCCTGAACTCCATACCGCTGTATAGTGTGAACCCTTGTGTCTGGCTTATTGTGCTGAGAGGTACAGTCTGTGCAGACACATTCACGTCACTATTGCTGCTCCACAGTTCTGTTTCATGACCTTTACAATTGACCTGTTCTGTGACAGCCATGTGGGTGGTTTGGGTTATTTCACTTTGGATTCATTATGAGGATTGCTGCTGTGACATTCTTCTAGGACATGGACATGAGTAAAGTGCATGTGCCCGTTTTATGTCCCCAGCAGTAGCTAGTGAGCGGCTCCCATTGTTCTGCAACTTCACCAGTGCTTGGCGTCGTCAGTTTTAAGTTTCTCATTATGGTAGGACTGAAATAGTTCTTACTGTGGGCTTCATTTGCGTTTGACTTTCCTCTTGTCATCCTCGTAAACAGTGAAGTGTCTGCTGTTTTTTGTAATTGTTGCATGGTATTTACATAATTTTATTAAGTGTTACTGGTAATCCAGAGAGAATTTGAAGTATACAAGAAATGGAGGTTATATGCAAGTCTCTGGCCGTTTTGGCAAGGGACTTGAGCATCAGTAGATTTGGGTACCCAGAGTGGATCCTAAAATCAATCTCCCTTCAGGGCTATGTGTTAGAATCTTGAGAATTTCAAGTATTTGTTCAAGGCCTTTGAGACAGACAGACAGACAGACAGACAGACAGATGTCATCAGTTAAGAGTTTTTTCTTTACATATTTCGGGTTTGAGTTCTTCCCTTTAGACTGTGGCTTGCCTTCCATTTCTGTACATGGAGATCATTTTGAAACTTAGCTCTGTGTTTTTGTTTCATAAATCCTCATCTAACACCACGATGGTGGTATTCTGTACAATTTAACACCTCGTAGTCTTTCAGAGATAGTCTTTCTAGAATAGATTTCTGTGTGTGTGTTGTCTCATCGAATGGTAGTTGGTTGTTTCTAGATTGTTTGGTTCCATTGGTCTGTTAAACAGTGACCTTATTTTTTGAGGGCCAGGTATTTAGTCTGTGATGTGCATGGCGATGTGAAAGATGGGCATGGTGCGAGCTTTAAACCTCACTTAACAAAAGAAAAGATCCTGTCTACCGTGGCGGCACAGGCCTTAGAATGCCAACGCTTGGGGAAGGTTAAGGAGGAACGATCCAGAGTTCAGGTTCAGCCTGGGCTATAACAATACAAACAATAGGTTACCCCTCAAGTGTTTTATTCTGTCTTTTAGATGTTTTTCCTAGTTGAGTGTTTTGTTGTACAGATCTACATTTGAAGGCTGGATATGGTGCACATCTTTAATCCCAGCACTCTTGAGGCAGAGGAAAGTGGATCTCTGAGTTTGAGGCCAGCCTGATGTACATAGTGAGTTCCGGGACAGCCAGGGCTACATAATAGACCCTGTCTCAAAAAGAAAAGGAAGGAAGGAAAGAAAGAAAGAAAGAAAAAAAAAGATTCTTTCCATTTTATATTTGGAGTCTAGAGATCAGTTTGAATGTCATTTTCATTCATACTTTAAGGATGTTATCTGTTATCTCTAGGCCCATATTTTCATGATTAGGCATTAGTCTTATTAAGTGATATTCTTGTTTGAATTTGCTTGCTTGCTTTTCCACAGTTTAATGTTCTCTGTCTTTGGTATGTGACAGATTTATGCCATAATGTGGTCAGGTGCGGTGTTCTTTATTTTAGTACTTGAAGGTTTTCTTTTATTAAAAATGTGACCATTATCATTTCAAGTAATGTATCAGTGGCATTCTTTATTATATTTCTGGGATTCCCATGAATACTGGGTTTTTTAGTTAGTTTGTTCTTGTCTTCCTGTAACATATCTATACTGATTTTCCAATCTTAAGTTTTGCATTGATGCTTGTTTTAATGAATATAAAAACATGCCTGTTTCATTTAACTACCGTTTCATTTCTTTTTTTAAAACTTATTCTTCTTTCATATTATACCCCACTGCACTTTCCCCTCTGTCCTCTCCTCCCACTTCCCCTCTCCACACCTCCCCTCTTCCCTAGATCCACTCCTCCATTTCCCTTCAGAAAAGGGCAGACCTCCCAGGGATATCAAGCAAACACAGAATATAAGCTTGCAGTAAGACTAGGCACAAACACTCATATTAAAGCTGGAGACAGCTCAGTAGGAGGAAAAGGGTTCCAAGAGCGGACAATGGAGTCAGAGACGGCTCCCACTCCCACTGTTAGGAGTCCCACAAGAGCATGAAGCTACAGAACTGTAACAAGTATGCACAAGGCCTAGGTCAAACCCACACAGGCTCCATGGTATCTGCTTCAGTCTCTGTGGGTCCCACTTAGTTGACTCTGTGGGCAATGTTCTTGTGTCCTTGGCCCTTCTACCTCCCAGAGTACTTCCTCCCCTTCCAGAGCATGTTTGGCTGTGGGTCTCTGCATCTCCTCCTGTCTGTTGCTGGATGAAGCCTCTCTGACGAGGATTATGCTAGCTTCTGATCTTCGAGTACAGCAGAGTATCATTAGGGGTCATTTCATTGAGGTTTGGTTGGTTGGTTCTATCCTAGGTCTCTGGGCATCCAGACTCTGGTTCCTGGACCTCTAGATAGTGTCAAGTGTGGGCTCCCTTTTACAGCATGGGCCTCAAGCTGGGCCAGTCAATGGTTGGCTGCTCGCACAATTTCTGTGCCACCTTTACCCCAGCACATCTTGCAAGCAGGATAAATTGTAGGTAGAAGGTTTTAAGACTGGGTTGGTGTCCCAGTGGACAGGGCCTGGTTACAGGACATGTCTGATTCCGGTTCTGTATCTCCTGTTGCTAGGATTCTTCACTAGGGTCACCTTCAGAGATCAATGGAAATTTCCATTGCAGTAAGTTTCTACCTTGAACCCAAAATGCCCCCCAGTTCCAGTTGTCTCTCCCAGTACTCTCTCCCTTCATCCTCCCAATATATTTTATGTTATTTGTGGCTATTGTGAAGGGTATTGTTTCCCTGATTTCTTTCTCAGCCCATTTGTTGTTTGTAGGAGGGCTACTGAAATTTTTTTTGCTTTTTGAGCTAATCTTGTATCCAGCCACTTCACTGAAGGTGTTGCTAACTGGTAGGATTTGGGAGTATCACTTGTGTATACTACCATATCATCTGCAAATAACAATATTTTGACCTCTTCCGTCCCAATTTGTATCCCCTTGATCTCCTTTAGTTGTCTTACTGCTCTAGCTAGATTTCAAGCACTGTATTGAATAGATGATGGAGAGTGAACAACCCTGTCTTGGTCCTGATTTTAGTGGAACTGCTTTGAGCTGCCCTCCATTTACTCTAATGTTGGCTATGGGCTTGCTGTATGCTGCCTTTATCGTGCTTACGTTTGTCTCTAGTATCCCTAGTCTCGCCAAGACTGCTGTCACGAAGGGGTGTGGATGTCAGAAGCTTTTTCAGCATCTATGAGATGATTTCAGGTTGTTTACATTGACATATCGAACCATGCCTGCATCTTTGGGATGAAGCCTGCTTGATCATAGTGAATGATCTCTTTGATGTGTTGTTGGATTTGGCTTGCAAGTATTTTATTGAATATTTTTGCATCAATGTTCATGAGGGAAATTGGTCTGTAATTTTCTTAGAGTCTTTGTGTGGTTTGAGTTTCAGAATAACTGGCCTCATAAAATGAATTTGGCAATATTCCTTCTGTTTCTATTTTGTGGAATAATTTGAGAAGTATTGGTACTAGTTCTTCTTTGAAAGTCTGGTAGAATTCTGTCCTAAAACCATCTAACCTTGGGGATTTTTTTGTTTTGTTTTGTTTTGTTTTTTTGTTTTTGTTTTTGGTTTGGTTTGGTTTTCTTGGTTGGGAGACTTTTAATGATAGGGTTATAGGTCTGTTTATATTGTTTAGTGATCTTGATTTAACTTTGGTAAGTGGTATCTATCAAGAAAATTGTTCATTTCTTTTTTTCCAACTTGTAGAGTGACTGACATAACCTCTGGTAGAACATCAGAGTTGGAAGCGGGACTTCCTGGCAGTTAACGTGGTCTTTGGTCCAGCAGAGCTTCTCTGTTCTGACGGCATATCCTGCACCTCTCCACTGACAGGGCTCACCTGAGCGGCAGTTATCTGCCCATAGAGGAATGGGGACTTGGTAGTGGGAAGGCGGGAAGGGTTGGTTTGGGGTCTTTGGAATCTGAATGGAGGATGTGGAAGGGTTCTAAGGTGGACCTCTTACCTGTTATGACAGGCGTGGCCTACACCCGAGCCTAGATGTCTACCTCACCTTTTCTTTTTTCTTTTGTTTGTTTGTTTCAAAGATAGGGTTTCTCTGGGTAGCCCTGGCTGTCCTGGAACTCTTCTCTGGTCTCAAACTCAGAGATCTGCCTCGAATGCCAGGACTAAAGGCAAGTTCCACCACCACCCACCTGGCTAATCGCCTTTTCTTAATAATTGTTTCTTTTTTTAAGTTTCCAATTATTATAATAAAGGATCTCATTACATCTTCATACACATATGTAATGTTACTCCTATTACCTTCCCTGCTCCATCCCTTGTCCCAGCTTGTCCCCCTTTTCCTTTCACAGTTTTTTGTTTTGTTTTATAAGGTAGTGACCCAGTGGTTTTCATTGGGTTGCTTATTAGGGTTTGCTTACAGGACAGGAATATCAGCACCTTGCCAGTGGCTATGTCCGAGGAGGAAGTGTTCTCTCATTGTTAACAGCCCGTAGGGGGGAATCTGTGAGCCCTCTTCCTTCCATGATAGGATATCTTTTCTGAGACAGGGTCTTGTGATATAGCCCTGGCTGTCCTGGAACACACACTATGTAGACCGGGCTGGCCTCAAACTCACAGAGATCTGCCTGCCTCTGCCTCCTGAGTGCTGGGATTAAAGGTGTGTGCCACCATGGATGGCTTATCTCTCCTTTTGGTATGTGTGTTAGTTTCTATTGTGAGCCATCATGACCAGAAAGGACTTGGAGGGGAAGGGTTTCTTTCTTACAGCTTTCCATCTATAATGAGGGAAATCTGGGCAGGCACTGAAGCAGATGGAGGAGCTGATTACTGGCTTGCTCTCTATACTTAGTCTGCTTTGTTACACAACCCAGGACCACTTGCTCTCCAAAGTTGTGGGCTAGGTACCACCCACAATGGCTAGGCCCTCTCAAATCAGTCGTTAATCAAGAAGTTTCCCCACAGACTTGCCTCCAGTCAATCTGATGGGGACATTTTCTCAACTGAGGCTCCCCTTTCAGATGCCTCTAGAACAATGGTTCTCACCCTTCCTACTGCTGCCACCCTTTAATACAGGTCCTCATGCTGTGCTGACTCCCAACTGTAATATTATTTTTGTTGCTGCTGCATAGCTGTAATCTTGCTACTGTTATGAATCATAATATAAATATCTGTGCTTCTGATGGTCTTAGGCAACCCCTAAGGGTTGTTCAGCTTCAAAGTGTTCTCAGCCCACAAGTTGATAATCCTCTGCTCTAGCTTTTGTCCAATTGACAAAAAAAAAGTTAATTGGATCGTATGCTTGGTAATGTTTTTCTTAGTCAGTGATGAGCTTGAGAAAACGGTTAGCAGGGTTCTGAGCTGTGCTGTCTTCCTCCAGAGACTTCAGTTTTGTTCCCCACCCCCACCCCAGCAGGCAGATAGCACATGGCTGCTTGGGTGGTCTAGGGTGCAGCCCTTCTCCAGTCACAAGTTTGGAAGTGTTGGGGACAGGTCTGTAACCATGAGCAGTTTCTTTTTATGTCATTTCTTAACCCCAGCCACACACGTGCAGTTCTGGACTTGGCATGTGCCAGACTGTATGCAGATGTGGGCTTCCTTTCTTGTGGGATCTTGGCCACTGTGGTAGCAGTGGTTCCCTTGAAAGTAGGCCTTGGAGTGCAGATCAGCAAGTGCTCTGAGGGAGGGGAGAACTTCAGGAAAACAAACTTCTTCAAAAGCTTTTCTTTCTTTTTCTTCTCAGTTCTGTTTGGATTTTAAAAATACCTTCAGGTGGTTTTCTGTTTGCTTATTTCATTTGGGTAGTCCATTCAGCTCAGACTTATTCTCTGAAGAAAAGGTAGCCTGGTAGTGTCTGTTGGGCTGTAACAAGTTCAAGTCTTGGGGGGTCCTGGCTCACAAAACCCTACAGTCTGGCTGAGAACAGCCTTTCTGGATTTACCACAGCCGTCTGTCTGGTCCACCCTGTGCTCCTCCTAGACTTCGTTCTCACCTTTTCTTGTTCCTCTTCGGTCTTCTCCAGGGCCATCGAATCCTGGTTTATTAGCTAGCAGTTCTGCTCGCGATTCCTCACAGCATGGCCCACATCCTCTCTCTGCTGTACATGTCAGCACCCTGTGAGGTTTCAGTCACGGAAACACCAATTTCTGATGCCTTACAGAATAAACTGCCTTTACTGCTACTCAATCAGATGGTGGCAAAGACTGTGGTACCCCTGTTGTAACCACATATTTGCTATGTATCTTGTAGGTTAAAGAATCTTCTGCCAAAGAAGACTCAAGCAAAACCACGCTTAGTGAACAGGAAGTTCTGGAAAAGCAGTGGAGAAACCTGAAAGCCATTCTGCAGGCATATCGATTTACAGGTAGGACATTGTTCTCATCTGATTGGTCATGAGTTGGTCAGCTAGCTCTGTTACCAGTGCTGGACGAAGTTCCTCAGAACTTACTTACACAAACTGCCGTGCTGGTTTGTAGGCCTGTCTGCCTGTAAGCTCTGCCCCTTTAGACAGTAAAGGATGGGTGGTTGGCGGCTTGCTAGAACCATTTCTCCTCACAATCATTTGCTAGACCCTCTGCTAGAACTTTACTGCTTGCCTGAGTTATAGTCGTGGTTAGAGTTTGAACTTCAGATCTCTGTTTCATCATAAGTAGTAATTTGTTCTTCACTGTGCCACAGAGAACTGTGGGGAAAACTGGGGACTCACAAAAACTGTAACTCAGGGAATAAAGAATCCATAGAGTAAAAATTTTTAATTTTTTCTTAATTTGATATCTGGGGTATCTTCTTACTTCCCCCATCCATCTGTAATTTTAACAGTTTAGGCTCCTGTGAACCAGTCAGGAGGAACGTATGGTGTCGCCCACTCGAGCAGTATTTGTGCATAGTGTCTGTATACTAAGCCTTGTACAAGGTTACCGGAATGCCCAGACGGCAGCCCAGGACCTCTGTCTGACATCTGAGAGGTGTTGCTTACTGTTTGCCTAGGGCTCAGCGGGAAGTTGACCAACCGTAGAGTCTGTGTGTACATCAGCACCGCCTTTGAGGGGAACCTACTAGATTCCTACTTTGTGGACCTCGCCATAGAGAAACCACTCCGGATTCATCACCATTCCATCCCAGCCTTCATCCCTCTGGAAAAGATAGCCACAGCATACCTACAGACTGACGTTCAGCGCCTCCTGTTTAGTCTCTCGGAGTACCTAAATGCCTACGTGGGAAGGAAGTATCAGGCAGACCAACTTGAGGTATTTGTGTAGGGATTTTTGTGTCTAATTTTATTATTTATTATTTATTATTATATGTTATTGCCCATGACAGACTTCAAAGGAAGACAAAGGAGCATGCTTTCTTAAAGAAGAAAGCACATTTATTTTTGAGACAGAGTTCTTTAATTCTAGCTATACAGCTAGAATGTGGCCCAGTGTGGTCTTGAACTTGGGCCAATATACCTGTCTCTACCTCCCAGATGCTGGGATTACAAGTGTTTGCCAACATGGCTGGTTTTATTTTTAATATATTTATTTTTGGCAAGGTTGGAGACTGAAGGCCCTGTGCATGCTGGGAAAGCACTCTGCCACTGAGCTATGGCCCCAACCCTGACGTTTCCTAATGCTGAGGCAGAGTCTGTCCATTACCCTTCTTTACTCTGGTTGGTTGGCTGGCTGGCTGACTGACTGACTGGTTTGAAATAGGTGTTCACTCTGTAGCCCATGCTGGCCTGGAACTTACTGTGATGTCGCAGCCACTCTCAGACTCCAGAGCAGTCTCCTGCTGTGGCATCATGGGTGGTTATGGGCCTGTGTCACCATACCCGGCCTGTCCACTCACTTCCTGGTACTTGTTTCTTACCTAGAAGAGATTTCCCTCTCTTCCTTTCCCACCCTTCCGCAGCTCTCAGTGATGCTGAAGAGCAGGTCCTGTTCTAGGGTCACCGTCCTAATGGGGATCCTCACACTTTCGTCACAGCACGGACAGTTTCCATGCTGTTAATGCAGCATGGATTCTGAACTCTGATGCTCTGTGTGCAGTGCTGTGCTGAACATAGGTGTCCAGTTCCACAGAGGACTGGTAGGACTCCTGAACTCTGGCTGCCTTCTTAGGGTGGAAACCCTAGAAGTAAATACAAAGAAAATAAACGACTCTGTAGCTGAGCAGCTCTACCTCTATCCAGGCATCAGCTAAACAGAGTGTCTTTCCACACGATAATTTCAGTGAAACTTGGCAGAAATGCTATCTCCTGCACCTGTTCCTTGACCATCCCCTGGAAGTGCTTCCTGCCAGACTCTTGATGGCCCTTTTGTTTCAGGAGACAAAGTGTTGTGTGGGGTCAGGCTAGAGGGTTCGCCCCATACCTCAGGGTGCCTCTGGAACAGTAATCACCCTCTCCACCCTTCCCCCGGTAGAGTGACTTCTGCGCTTTCCTCACGGGACCTTTGCAGAGAAGCGCCCTGTGCAACTTGCTGTCATTCACCTATAAAGTGGAACACGGGACCCAGGCCTTCTCCTTTAGTGCCAGGTTGCTGTATGAGGACCTCACAGCAGCTCTTCCCACAGGAGTCACTGTGACAAGGCCAGCAGGTATGAGGAACGAAGCCTCACTGAAAAGTTTACATGTTCTGTCTAGTTCAAGCAATTGGAGTGGAGTATGTGGGATAAGATCAAGTAGACCACTGGGAGCCCTCTGTTCACATACTAGAAATTTACCAATTTCTACAGTTTCTACAGGTTTTTCTCTTTGTAGATGTTAAGTATCATAATCTTAGTTTTCCCTATCCCTTTCCTTTCCCAGATCGGCCAGAATGCTCTCATTAATTACAATTAAATTTCACAGGCATGTGCTCCCCACCCCAAGACAGAACACTGAGGCAGAGTGCTGGGATTCTCTGGGATGGGGTTAGCATACACTGAGTACTCTAGGGTATATTCTCTAGGTGGCAGGTGGTCAGGGCTGCCAGGACACTTTGGTGTCCTCTTGCCTAGAGGTACCATAATAATCTGACATGGGCAGTAGTGGGGGTGGAGGGCAGTATTCTGACGATGCCACAAGTTGCACACCCACAGGTTTTAAACTGTCCATCTCTGTCTATATTTTTCTAAGTTCCTGTTCTCTGAATAACCCTGGTGAGGCATCCTCTCTAGAGCTAAAGACAAAAAATAAAAAGTCAGGTGGGTCCAGAAGAGTGGCGGTCTGAGTTCTGACTCCCTCCTCTGGTTGCATTAACAGGCTTGACAGACTCTCTTCCTTTAGGTGTGGAAGCATCGTCCCCTCATTGGGAAGAGCACAGAGCATCCCATGAAATGCTCTTCCGTACCAAGACCCTGCACCAGGCGTTTGCTTCATTTTCCAAAGAGACAGAAATGCTGCATTTGAACCTGGTCTCCTGAAAAGCTTTCTCTGTTTGGGACCATCTAAAGTGAGCACACTTGTGCTGCCTGCAATCAGGACCTGTCAGCAAAAGCTGTTGGGAGAGCTTGCGTGGGTACCACTGTAAGAACAGATACCCACGTCCTGGGAATCACCAGGAGCCTGTGTGTAGACATAGACAAGTCCATGTCTGTAGGCACTGGGTGATTCAGACAGTCCTCCATGATTGCCTGTTCACTCGGTACAGTGCTCCAGAGTTGTCTCTTCCTCCTATAAGTACCAGTGTTGATTTGACCGTATGTATATATATTCTTGCTGAAAATCAGCTAAAATGGGGGTAACTGAAGACATTTCATAAGCATCTCTAGCTTTGGTGGGAGCCATCAATCTCTGGTAGGGCTTATAGTTAAGAAGGGGAAGAACTTTTTAGTCTAGGGTTTGGAGCAGCATGTTCTAGGCCACTCTTTGGTGAGAGGCAGTATTTTTATACTTGGGGTTTCTGTATACTTAGTATTATTTCCTATAACAATTGGGCAGAGAACGGAATGCATGAAGTCACTTTCAGGACGCACTGTTGGAAATATGCACATCGATGAGGGGAGCCTCCCCGTCATGTCTCCCTCCTGCATGCTCCAGGCATGGCTGTGATCTTCCCACTTCCTAGACACTTTAATACGCCTTTTCTCTTCAACCATGGGGCTGTGGTGTGCAACATGTACTGTTCCTCAGCTTAGGGCTTCTTGACATCGTTAGGCCTGTCTGCTAGTCACGTTCTGCCGTTACAATTCCTTCCCTTCCTCTGCTAGTCCCAAATAGGATCGCTATTCCACAGGCCCAGCTTTTGGGCTTCACTCTAAATTAGCTGCTCCCTAGAAATCTCCATGTGAGGGAGCTCCGGCAAACTCCCTGAAGAATGCATGGATGGTAAGCCAGCATGGGTCCCCCTGACAGAGGTTTGGGGTGGGAAGTCTGTGTCACAGTAACAGAATTGCCACAACAGTCCCATCAAGTTGAGTAAAGCTTTTAATAAAACAGTCCTGTTCTTTATCAACACCTGCAGATTCTCTGTTAAAGCAGTAGCAAAGGCGACTGTAGCAAGAGCTCAGAAGACAAGGCAATATTGGAAAGTTGTTTTTTGAACAGGTTAAAAATATAAATGTAGAAGATCTGTTTATATATTTTTTTCTTTCAGAAATAACCCCCCTTCCCAACCAGGTGAAAGGAAATATTGCACTTTCTGCTCTCGTGACTAAGGTGACACGGGGGTTCCAGAAGAACCTTTCAAGATTATCAGGAACATCGGGGTAAGGGCCATTGACTTAACTAGACAGGAGGGCGCAGCCAGGCGCCGAGCCTTCTCGGCCCTGAGCCCAGCCTGTGCCCCCACCCTGCAGCACAGGCAGCTTCATCCCACATCTGCTGGCATCCTGCTCACAGTGGCTGTGGCCTCTCTAGGGGTGAAGGGCTGAGCTGGAACAAAGGCTCTGGAAAGGCTGCTCCAGTACTATGCCTAGACCCCTGCTTTGGGGAAGCTACAGGCACACTGAGGAGTAGGAATAGCCACGCTCAGAGCTCACAGCCACACAGGGAGGCTGGAGGAAATCTGAAACCTAAAGTCTATGGGAATGTGCACTTCAACAGTTGGGAACCCCGGGACTCGGTCGTTTGCCCTTTCCCAAAGCTTTTCTCTGCTTCCAAAATGTCTCCCTTCCAGTGTGGACCGCTGTGGAGCCAGGGCTGTTCAGGGGTTGTCCACCACTTGGTGGGGCAGTGTAACAGAGGAGCCATTGGGGAAGGCAGCTGGCCTGTCCCGCCCCTTTAAGAAAAAGGTCAGAAGCTCCCCTTTGCCCTTCACAAAGATGGGTCCTCGCCTCACAAAGCGGAAGCCATACTCTCGAAGGATGACCTGTGTCTCTTCTACCACCTGCACATGGAGAACAGAGACAAAGTTAGAGAAAGCCAGGATGGTAGGAAAGAAGGGTTTTTTGTCAGTTAGGGCTGATGGCTCCAGGTGTTGCTGCTGCTGCTTCAATAGTAGTATACATAGATAGAGTGTGTAGTACTTCCTCCCAGCCCCGCATGGGTGAGAACCACAGACGGCCACTCAAGCAACAGACTACCAAGGTTTCGAATGGACCAAAGCCTTTTCTCCCTCCAGTTAAAGCTCTCAAGGCCTCAATATATGTTACCTACTGCCAACACTGACCTGAGGCCCATATATATATGGGCCACAGGGGCTGTAATATATGGCAAAGCACCCAGGCTTCTGCTTCTGTTGCACTCCCTGCATTCAAACACATGCTCAGTTCTGGTGCTGCACATACCTGGATATTGCCCATGACCCCTGTGGATTCCATCCTGCTGGCCACATTGACCGTGTTCCCCCAGATGTCATAGTGTGGCTTCCGGGCTCCAATGACTCCAGCCAGAACTCCTCCTTTGTTCATGCCTAGTGTAGAGAGTGTGGAGCACAGCCACAAGCCAAGCTTGCATTAGCTTGCAGAAGCTACCAATTTCTCTTTCACAGACAATCATCTGACCCCCACCACAAGGCTGTGTTCCTTGTTAAACATTCCTGCACAGCTGTTTCTCAGGACTGTAGTGGCCAGCTTCAATGTAACCTTCCTGATACTTCAAACTCCTGTAAATTTGCCCAGAAGTGGTGAGGCCACTCCTCATCGTGTAGCTGGCATAAACCTTGGGAGAATCAGATGCAGAAGGGAGTCTGAACTGCCATTGGGAACAGTAGGGATGGGTCTGTCTTTATACTCTTTCATCACTGTAGATTTCTACATGGGGTCACCTCAAAGGGAGCAGAACTAAAGGTCATCTGGCTCCCCTACCATCTGCCTTTTAAGCCTCTGTTCTGCCGAGCACCCCAGCGATGGCAATGCCGTTACCTATGCGCAGCATGAAGTTGTTGAATGACTGGTTGTTGATGTTTGTAAGCGTGTCCTTCATGGCTAGTGCAAAGTCTGCCAGGTCAGCCAGGTGCTGCCAGCGCTCCTTGTCTGACTTTTCCTCCTGTGTGGAAGGAAGCACGGTAACACTGTCAGAATAACAATGAGGCATAGCTGCGACAGTGTGGGTACTCTCTTCAGGGCTAGCATGTCACCAATGCCGACAGAAGTCACGCATCTGTCTAGGGCAAAGACGGCCCAGAAGGTGGGAAGGAGGCCCTTTCTCAGTTACGACCAGTGTGCCACGTGACTGATCACAAGGCAGAGCTCTCGTTGCTGTTTTGAGTCTGGTCCTTGCTTGGTCCCTCAAGGTTGTAAGCACTTGGTGAGCACCTTCATCTTGGTTTACTTAGCCTTAATTCAGAAAGTGTCGGTGTAAAGGAAAACTAGATGATCGTTTGAGATCCATGCTTGCTTGTGAATCTCCATCAGGGAATTGCACAACAGGTTCCACAGGTCTACCCAAGCTCAGTGAAAAGGCCAGTCAACAGCAGCCAGGAGTTTCCACTGCTCCAGAACTGATACAATACCTAAACCCTTGGGGGCATGGCCCATTGGTGCTGCTGGTGGCACTGTGGGGGATGAGCCCTTCCCACAAGAATCAACTTTTCATCTGATTCTTGTTTTCCATGGGCTACGGCTGTCCATCTCTTACTCTTCTGGTCAGAGCTGCCTCTCTAGCTACTGGGTTACTTTGCTAGTTAAAGAATTACCTTGCTGGAGCTTGTAAAGCCATTGGTGTTGACATCTGGTGTGACTCCAGAAGCTGCCATATAGGTGCTGCCGATGGTTTTGATCTTGGTGATGACCCGGAATTTGGGATTGTCCAGGAGCTGCGGACAGAATTAGTAGAACTAAGGAAGAGGATTGAGTTTGTTATCAAATTTGCCTGTTTTCAAGGATCAACAATGCACCTAAGGGACACTCTCCTGCAGTGGCTTTGTTCATTCCATGCTACCTTGGCACATAAACCTCAGCCTCAGTTACCATAACTTAACACTAAGTTAAGTCTCCTTAAGTGGCCAACGTCCTAAGGAAAAGTATCCAGTCAGAGGTAAGAGAGAAGATGATCCTTAATCACACGAACTTTTCCAGGGCCATCCCAGGACCCTGCCATAGCCTTCAGACTCATGGGTTCTGGATGTCTGCAGAAGCCCAGTTAGTGTCAAAGACTCATGTGGGAAATGTGGAGAACTTGTCTTGGGATGTGATATAAAAGGAGCTAGCTCGGATTGGAGGACACTCACAGAGTCAAAATCAGAGATGATCTCATTGAGGAAGCGTAGACACTCGATGCCACCATTATTGATGCTCTCCTCAGTGTAGAAGTCGGCAAAGTTGGGCAAGGAGGCAAACATGACTCCAATCTCGTCATAAGACTGGCTGTACAGCTCCTAAAAAGAGGCAGGACTGAGCTGGGGTGCAGCACTGCTGCACAAACATAAGGGCCAGAGTTGAGTGCACTGAGGTGGAGGCCAGCCGGCTAGTCAGACTAGCAGCCCTGGCTTCTGCAAGAGACACTCCCTCCACATACTGGGGACAAGCAGTAAAGAAAAGCACCAGTGTGTCATCCTCCAGCCTCCATGTGGACACATGCATACACATACATAAACCACACGCAGAGCAGGGCCCAAGCTCTCGAGGGATGGCTGCCTGGTAGGATGGTGTACTAAGGGGTCTTCTGTTGTCCTCACACATGATGTGTGCACTCAACTATTGAACCCAACTTTGAATGATTAGAATGAGGAGCATCCTCCATGGCCTCTGCATCTGTCCCTTCCTGCCTTCCCTCAGTGATGGACTGTTTGCCTGGAAGTGTAAGTAAGTTGCTTATGGTCGTGGTGCTTCATCCCAGCGACAGAAGCCTCCAGGGAAGGTCAGTAAAATGGCCAACCACCTTGGTTTGAGAAGGTCTTATTGGCAGAAGGGGCACTCTGGTTCAGCAAGGCTCTGTAGAAGACACCCTGGGACTACCTCTTGTTGATGTTTCTGGTTAGGTCCAGCCATACTTGGACTTCAACCCCAGTTATAAAAGGCCTTTGATAGCGGGTGCTCCTTGGCAGAAAGCATAAGCTCCACCTGACATCCTCTTACCTCATCTCTCTTCTTGGAGCCCAGGAAATGGCGTGCAACATGCTCTGGCAACATGTTGGTGACCAAGGCCTCGTTCCACCGGCGCATCTCGTACACACGTTCTTTCTGGTCATGGACCTCAATCTTCCACAAGAACAGTGTCCGGGCCAGTTTCTCCACCTACAGGCACAGGTTAGGTGAGATGAGTGCTCGAAAGCCATCCAATGGAAAGATCTGGAACGGGGTATTGAGTATCGTGTGCTAACACTGGAAGGAGATCGCTAAATGACAGGCGAGCTGAGAGGAGTCACCTAATCAAAATGTTATCCCACATTTGTACTGAGGACCTGGTTCTCTTGATACAGTGGAGCTCCAAGAAGACTTTGAACTTAGTTGCAGGTCCGGGGTTGGGGGCCAGGGGCGTGGGGGTAGGGGGACAGAGAAGGCTCTGCCAGAACCAAGAGGCATCCCCATCTCTAGCAGATCCATTTGTGAAGTGCCTTGGGGAGGCTGTACTTTCCTGGCAAACCACTTGGGGGCATCCAAGCTAACTGTCCTTGTATCTTCATCTTTACTGAACAGAATTTCATTGGGGCCTTTCCCTTTCTCTCTGGCTCCAATGCTAGTGCGGCAGTGACCACCCATGCCAGGGTGAGTGCAGAGGCCTTGAGCCCTGCCTAGGGAACACTGCACATCCTGGAGGAGGGCAGAAGAAGAACCCAGGACACAGCAGAGCTGTGCATCCACTGTCGTGTTAGGTGAAGGAGCTGCTTTTCGTAGGTGCCTGTGCTTCTGAGCTCTAAGATTGCTGGCTAGGAGGCCCTTAGCACGGAAGCGGGTGTGGCACTCACGTGGCGTGAGAAGTAGTAAAAGCTCAGCATCATAACGAACATCATCACAGTCATCGAGTACTTGGAAGGCACCAGGGGCAGCCTGCTGGATAGACAAGAGCATGAAGTGTCCCTTTGCCACCCTCCAACAGGGCTGTGCTGTTAGCTATCCCTTCAGAAGCGCCCCCGCCCCCGCCCTGGCATCAGTTCCTCAGTCCAGGCTGCCCTCCCCTCCCCTCCCCGGCATGTGACTGGGGTACTGGAGTTGGAATCAGCAGCAGCCCCAGCTTCCCCGGCTGCAGGCCGTTCACATTGGGCTGCTCCTCAGACTCAGCTGCAGCACCCGACACATCCAAGCTGTAGCTATCCTGATTTTGAAGAAGAAAGAGACTCCCCAGTGGTGGGACCAGGCTGCAGTTTTGCTATGGTGTCTTTCTAACTTTAGCCATAGTTTGGTGTGGCCCTACAGCTACCTTCTGTCACTGTATACTCTGCTGCATGAAGAGTATCTGTTATGCTGGTGTCATTTGGGCTTTGTATTATGGATGATGATACTAGGGATATTCTTGTACAACTACCTTGGAGTGAGTATGTATGTATGTATGTATGTATGTTCTTTTCTAAGATGGGTATAGAAGTGGAGTTTCTGGGCTATGGGTTTTAGATTTTTGTTTGAGATAGGATCTCATGTGTCTCAGGCTGGCCTTGAACTATTGACCTCCTGCTTCCATTGTAGGTACACACCACCATTTCTAGTTTATGCAGTGTTGGGAACCCAAGACTTTGTCCATGCTAAAGCAAGCTTTCTACCAAATGAGTGTGTCTCCAACCCCCCCCCCCCAGGTCTATTCCTAACCAAATCTAAATGGCTATAACAATGTTTACCACCACCAAGAGTGTATGAGGTTACACTGAACTTAATAACAGCTTGAAAATTTTGCCAAATTGGTAGGGGTATAGTGACAGTTTCTTATGGCTTTAATTGTGTTTGGGTTTTATTTTGCTTGTCTAAATGCCCTTCACTGGTGTCCATTTAAGACTTTTTTTCCCCCTGAAATTCACTCTGTAGTCCAGGCCAGCCTTGAACTCACAGAGATTCACCTCTCGAGTGCTGGAATTAAAGATGTGCACCACCACTGTCTAGCCATTTAGACTTATTTTATGAAGGGCACATTCAACTCTCCGACTCTTCCTCTACTAGTACTGTCTTTAAAAAACAAAAACAAAAACCTCACCTCAGGGTCTGATCTAAAACTTTAGTATGCAAACATTAGGGAATATTCGTGGGGAAGACAGCCCAGGAAAGCTGATCTAGGTGGATTCCTGAGGGGAGGGCTAACCACCTTCATTCCAACTTAGCCCTCTTTCTTCGCCTCCCTGCCTGTGTGTATCCTGCTGGCCTGCTGACTGCAGCTGCCACCCACTTGAGTCTTTTCAGCTCCAGCCTCTGTGCCCTCTCATCTGCACACACATTTCTGCTCTCTGCTCCTCTGTCTCTGATGTAAGAGGAACCCAGATGGCCAGGTCCACACGGAGCATAGCCTCTGCCTAGCTAACCCATAGAAATACGCAACCGCTTTAACTGATACACCGGCAACCGTGTTACAGTTGCTGTCTCTGGCCAGGGCTATGAAGCAGACAAGGGGGAAATGTAATGACTCTTACCTGTCAGTGCCATTGAGCCCAGGGGTGGAAAGTACCTGCATCTTCTCTAAGGCCACCATAGGAGAGCTGTTGAGAAGATAATAGCGCATTCAGGCCATAGCTGGACATAAGAGGCTGATACCCCAGCCAGACACTGAGGTGTCCCACATCTACTCGGTGAGATGGAAAGGACCACTCCCAACAAGCTGTGCGTGTCTGTGAGAAGCCCTGAATTTTCATGACTCCTTACTTCTCTGATGAACCTGAGTCAGGGATGGGGTGGGGCACGTGAGAGGAAAGAGGCCATGCACACCCTCAATCAGGCTTCATCTTACTCCTTTTCCTGAAAGCGTTTGTGGTCGTATTCATCAAAGACAGGACACCAGGCATACAGGTTGATGGCAGTCACGGCGCCTGTGACGAGCAGCATGAGTGTCAGCTTCACCATGTGGCTGACCTGCACCAGCATGATGGTGGCGATGAGGGACAGCACAGCAACATAGTTGTAGTACTTGGGGTTCTCCATACAGCCACCGTCCAGCTCTATCCCGGTTGTCACGTTGTAAGGTCCCATGTAGTACTGGAGACAGCTCAGCTGGAGGCCAGGACAATGGGGAGGGGAGGGGTAAAAGATCAGAGGGGTTTCTCGGCCACCACGACGATCAGCTAGCTCTCTCCACAGTGCCCTCAGAGAGACGGGAAGTCTAACAGAGAGTGAGCTTACACATTAGTGACTGCTGCGAAGAGCGTGTCACTGCTCCTATTCTACAGAAATCCCTCCGACGGTTAGCAAGTGGTGATAGGAGACCCTGGAACCAGAGCTCCTGGCTCCTGGTCCAACATGCTTTTCCTATCACACTCACTGCAAGAGAGGCTGTGTGGCCATTCAGAATCTCTGGGGTGACAGCTATTCTGCCAACAAGGCACCCTTACCTTGTGGAGTCTGTTCATTGGTTGCACTAATACTGTTCACCATCAACAGAAAGTGTGTCCTCGAGCTAACTAAGCCTTTCTAGATAGCCTGCAGCTCGCCTAGCTTTGGGTAAGGACTTGGCATGCAATGCCAGGACGTGCGGGATCCCTGTGCACCCATCCCAGGTCCTTGGACCTGGATATCAACTTCGTATGTCTCATGGGATCATGGGCGTCATTCTACATGGTGGACACCATGCAGCCCACAGACGTCCTGCACTCTGGAGCTCTCACTTCTTGACCAGGTAGCTGTCCAGTTATAGCCCTGCAGTTCCCGCTTCTAGTGCTTCCAAAGTAAGGCTCTAGGCTTAAGTTGTTAAATTACAAGAATGTTATACAACATTCTTAAGAGGACTTAGGAGAGTACATTCAGTATGCCCAAATTAGAACAGAATGTATCGACTGGTGGGAACAGTGACCTTTCCTGTCCCCTGTCCCTCACAGAGCATCCGGCTGCCCTCTCTTGGAACCCTAGCTCTCCACAAACTGAGCAGAACAGAAGATGGCCTCCCCAGAGATCTCCCAGGCTCTGTGAGGCTGTTCCTGCTCGGCCACCTAGGAATGTGGGACGATCCCTGATAAAACGGGCCCACCTCAGCCCAGTGGATCCCGACACTGGCTATGCTTCCAGGAACACAGCTCATGAGTGCTTGTATCGTACACCTTGTGGTTGAGGAAGACATCTCAGGTGTGTGCATATACATATACAAGATGCGTGTACTTTTGGAAGCTAGAACAGTCCTGTGTCATTCCATCAGTGGCATCTGCTTTTTGTTTTTCCTTTTCTGTTTTTGAGACGAGGTCTCCCACTGGCCCAGTACAAGTCAATAAATAAATTGGCTGGCCAGTGATCCCAGAGACTAGTGTCTTGCCTCCCATCACCGAGACTATAAGCATACACCACCACACCAGGCCTTTTCCACATGCATTCTGGGGATGAAACTTGGGTCCCAAGCTGGTTACCAATTGAGTTATCTCCCAGCTTCTAAAACTGCTTCAATTTTTCACTGTTACTATGTGACCTAAAGCAAACAAACAAACCTTTCTGAACTTTAATCCCTTCAGGTGAAACCACAGATGTTGGTGCACCTAGCTGAGGACTGGGGACACTGGATGGTGGGAGGGAAGGGGCTACGAAGAACTCAGTCAGTCTTGGAAGTTCTCTGAAGACCCTCTCCACCTCACTGGGATGTCCTGTGTCAGATTTATCTGCCTGAAATATATGCTGACAGAGGAATGGACTAGCAAGCTGACAGAGTACAGCCCCTCTCCCCTGGGTTTAGCCCCACTTCAGCAAAGAAGCAAAAGCTCACCATGTCCACAACATTGGCCATAACCAGAATGAAGATGGCTAACATGGCCCAGGTATTTCTGGCCCAGCGGGTCCGGTCAATCCAAGATGAGAAGGCCACGAGCTTCTTAGGAAATGCCTAGGAGAACAAACAAGAGTGATTTCAAGGGGGTTGAGCCTCCACCTGTATGTCTTGAAGGGACGACTGCTCATGGCTGTTCCCATGCTCTGGTTCTAGAAACCTAAAAGGCCATGCTTTGCCTATGGGCCCCCAAAACTGACAGTCCTTGAGGCAGTATAGCCCTAGGCCTTCAGGTCATAGCTCCTGGTTAGGCAGACACATCCAGAATATGTGGGCAGCCCCCAGAAGTGAGGCCAGGGCAAGGAGCAGCATTCAGGGATAGCCATCTGCCTAGCTGCCTCCCTCTTCCTTTTCTGCATCAGTACACCAGGTCACCTGGCAAGTGGCCTGTTAGACACTGTTAGACTGATTTTCTAAGACTGCTTTTCCCTTGTCGTTCTAATCAAAAACTTCCTGGCACACAAGTGCTCACAGAACTCTCAAGCTGGCTTTTAAGGTCTTTCACACAGTTGAAGTCAACCCATCTTCCAGTTGGATTGTGCTTTATTGACTTATATATGTTTAGTCATGGTCCTCAAGATACCACGTCACATAAGGGATGAATGGGGGAGGAGGATGGATGGATGGATGGATGGATGGATGGATGGATGGATGGATGGATGCCTAAATGACCCCCACAGACAAGTCTATCAGGACTTGACCAGAAGCCCAAATCCTATCATTTACACAGAGTACTACTCTAGGGACTAGAAGGTTCCAGGCTCAACTGGGGAGTGCCTCTTACCCTGGGGAAGATGGCAGCCATCGAACAGATGGTCAGGATCAAGAGCAGAACCTCTCCAACCACGAAGGTCACGTAGTTTGTCATCAACCTATGGCAGAGAGAAGGGGACTGGGTAGTACAGTGGTCAGCTGAGCATAAGCTTATGACTGGCATCTTCTCTTTGACACCAGGGAACTGCTGTTATTATCTTAGCAGAACAAGAATGGCAGGCCCTGGCAGAGAGGAATGCCAACAAAGGGCCTGGGAATGCCACCCTCGAGCTGCTAAGTGTCCGCTGGGACTTTTCCAGAGGTGAGGAGGGTCACAGATGCCCTGAAAATAGCCCAGTAATAGCCTGGGAAAGGGTTCTTAGGAACGAGCAGCAGCCCTGTAGCTGGGGTGAGAACAGTACAGAGCAGAACTCAGAAGTGCCGAGAGCTGGGGAAGTGTGACCTCTGACCGAACACTGCACACGGAATGAGGTTTTCCACATCCACTTCTTCCCTCCGCTCTGGGAAATCCATCTGCTCCAGATCCTCCTTATATCTCATCCCTCCACGGAGAATACTGTTGCCAAGAGATCCCAGAAGCTTAGGTTGCCAATCTAGTATCAAACTCGGGGTCGCCTCTTACATCTCACTTGGTTTGGGGGATCTCTTTGGTGTCTGGTTTTGTCACCACATACAGGCCTTAAGGGCTTCTCTTTCCACTCACTCCCCCTTCGTGATCTCAGTGAGCCTCACGCTCCCGAGTGTGCGTTATGTGGGTGGCGCTCAGGTTTCCTCTAGCCTCGCCCTGAGCCCCAGACTAACTCAGCTGCCTCATGGGCAGTGCCACACGGGCAGCTCACTCTAGACCTCTCCTGCTCTAAGGCTCCCTCTCCTATATTCTCTACGTGGCTAATGCCCTTTGCTCAAATGAAGAGGCTCTGGGGATGTCCTTGACTCTGCCCTTTCATACCCCATAGCAAACCAGCCAGTGACTCGTGCCATCACGGTCTTCAAAATCCAGTCATCCAGCCATCAATAAAACTCGAGTGCAGCCCCTCATCCTCACCTTCTGTAACCCTGCCTGGCCTCAGCTTCCACTCCTGCACGCTAACCTGTTCTGACACACTCAGAGGGTTCCCTTCTCAAATCTGTACCCACCTTGAATCTTTCTGCCAGCCTCTGCACCCAAAAGCATGAACTGTGCCCGGCTCCCTACCCTGACTCCTGTCATTGTCCATACCACCCCAGCTCCCAGCACTGTCCCCCCACTATGCCTTGAGAGGCTTGGCCCACTGCTGCCTCCCTCCATGCCTGCCTGAGACGAGCATCCCTTGACTCACTCCCCAGCCCTTCAGGACTGTAAAATACCACCTTGTCGGCGAGCCCTGCTCTGACCATCCTACAGAAACCTACAACCCTGCCGCACCCCCTTTTACCCTTCTTCTCTTTACCCACATTCATCACCACCACACACAGACTTTCCTGTTTACCTGTTCATGCCTTCCCCCATCACCGCCCCACTCCCCATGAGACATAAGCTTCACAAGAACTGCTACGTCCCCAGACCCAACTCAGCGTTTATAAACTGAACGGCTCTAATTTCACAACAGTCTTGAGAGTCATGCAGGGCGGGTGTCCTTACTTGGCAGATGAACAAGCGGGCACTCATGGTGCCTTCGGGGACCTGCCACTGTCCTGCCTACAGAACCTCAGATGGCAGCCAGGTACCAAGGGTTCCAAATACCCCAAGCAGGGCTCCAGGATCTGTGCATGAAAGACTCGTGCAGAGGGGAGATGCCCACTTGTCCCTTGAGGCCAGGAAGGTGATCATTAACCTTCAGGTAGGACTTCCACACCTGAGCTGACTCTGGAATACCGTGTCTTACCCCAGAGGAAATGCCACTGACGTCAGTTTGTGTCTAGAGCCTAGAATCTAGATTTACAAAGATGAGCTGAGAGTCAACGTGACTCTGACTAAAGATTTGGCGACATCCCCACTCTTCTCCCTAGAACTCTGTAGCAGCCATCTAACCATGTCTCCATCCTCTTGGATGGGCCTGTCACCAGCCTTCCTGCCCCGGCTGAGATCTCGTTCCGGGGTTGATGTTGCCGTGGAATCCAGGTGGGGGTCAGGGAAAGAAACCAGGAACCCAAACAAGGTCAGAGGCCCCCGCCCCTTATACTGCTGCCACCCATTCCCTGATCCCCCTTCTCCTGGCCTGTCAGCCCCACCCTGTACCTCCTCACCAGGGGTCGATAAGTATCTCCACCATGGCCGTGCAGAAAAGGACCACACAGGAACAGCTGAAGGCAGCCCCACTCTGCTTCTCCTTCTCCACCGAGTAGCGTGTTTCCATCTCTGGGTCCATGAACCTCATCGTTAGGAGGAATGTGTTTCTCTTCTTTACCCTGCCACGGAAACAAGCCCTGTGACCCACATGACAGGCCTACCATGATTGCTGGGACGGGGCCCTGTTTCAGATACTATTCCCTGCACTGAGTAAGGGCCAGTGAGGGTTGGCAGCTGGGGCCTCAGCAGTAGCCACTTACACCTGGGCGGACTCCCGCTCCAGCAGGGCCTCGTTAAGAAGCTGGTTCAGTTCGTGCTCATCCTCAGAGGCGTCCACCACACGGTCTGCCAGGTCCTGGAGGCGCAGCCTGCGGCGGGGGTTGGGGAACGAGGGGTTGTCAGCCTGTAAGCCAGGGAGGCAGAGTCAGTGGGGCAGATGGGACAGGTGGGGTCGGGTGTGGGGAAGACTAGTGAAGGGGAGGGAACGAAGGGTCACACTCCTGAGGACCAAACCCTTTCCCTGGTTCCACCCGGCCACTGTCTCCCTGGGAAGCTCTATGGGAGCTGTCCACTGATGCAGGTGCCTTGGGGAACCGGTCTCGGATGGGCCTGTCGCCCCTCTTCTCACAAGAAGCCTTACATACGGATGACCTTGGGATCCTGTAATCCCAGTCTCAGGGCTCAAGATTATCAGTCGCTAGTGGTCTAATGAGAAAGGGCTGGCAGAGCGGGCATCCACCACCACTTTATGCCCCATCAGAAAAAGGTCCAAAACAGAAGTCTTACAGCCATCAGCCCAAGGGGTGACTGCTCAGACCCATCAAGGCTGTGCAAGTCTGAAGGGCATTTGAAGGCAGAGCTGAGATTCCTGGTTTGAGGCCCAGCTTACTTGGTCCCTAATTTTTTTCCTCCCAAAAAACATTGTGGGTGGCCTGCTCTGGCACCAAGAGTCTCTTTCATGGAGTGTGAGCTAGATGTGTATGACACCCACTAACGGGTAGGGCTGAAGACTCACCGGCCTCTAGAGCCACGTCTGAGGCAAGCTCCATAGTTTATGAGTCCACTTCCTATCAAAAACAAAAATCTCTTTGCTTTTATTTTATGTGCATTGGTGTTTTGCCTGTATGTATGTCTGTGGAAGGTGTCAGAAGCTTCTGAACTGGAGTTACAGACAGGTGTGAGCCGCCATGTGGGTGCTGGGATTTGAACCCACATCCTCTGGAAGAGCAGCCAGTGCTCAAAACCACTGAGCCATCTCTCCAGCCCCAAGAAAATTATTGTCAAGAGAAGCAGTCGGATGGATGTGCAAAGAAAAGCCAGCTTCCATGAATCTCTGTCTACCTCCTACAGCATCCGAAACCTGTCTCCGTTCACAGAGACATGGCAGATGCCAGCTTCCAGCCACAGGGACTTTAAGGCAGATGTCGCCTTCATCAGTGGGCACGTTCGACAAGTTTCTTAGTAAAGGGAAATTCTGGGTTGTCTCCTTATCCCTTGGGGCAACATGGCAGCCCTTACTTCCAGGTCTTCGATGCATGAAACTCATGGGTTTATGAGAAGGGCGTGGCTTGATACAAACTCTCACTCGCAAATACGTTCCCATCCTAGAATCCTCACAGAGCATGAGCCTACACGCCTAGGCCACACCAGCGAGAAGATGCTTCAGGGGAGTGCCTCTGGGGACCTTATCCTCCCTTCTCCCCTGTAACTGCATCCTCACAGCATGGGCTCCCGCTGCAGCAGCCCATCCGTCCCCATTCCTGCGGACTCCACACCCACCTGGGCCTCCTGTTCTTCAGCCTCCTCTGATGTGGAGCCGCTGGCATGGGCACTCCCATTGGGCTCCTTGGTCTCAATAAGGGCAGGGGAGCTGGGCTTGGATGCCGGTGCTCCGTTTGGCAGGGCCTGCCACAGAAAAGAGTGCTCCTCAGGACCGTGAAACATAACCTCCTAACTGCCCCAGCCTGTGACTGTTCTATTGTTCTAGAAACTTCCTTCTACATTTATGGAAGTCTTGCTGACAAAGAAATTTCATCAGTTTGTCCTCTATAACGTCCATGTTTTAAATCCTGTCATTTCTAGTAACCATTGCTACTAAGAACAGTTTTCGAAACAGAGAGAGGACCCAGGTGCTCCAACTCCTATTGCTAAGACACCGACTCCACGGCAGTGCCCTGAGATCTCTTGGGTGGGGGCCTTGTCAAGCGAGTAACCGCTGTAAACCTCAGGTCAGTGTTTGCCCTTGATGGAGCAAGCCAGACTCTGTCAAGGGAAACAGTTTGCTCGCCCAGTTCATAAGTGTCTGTTGAGCCCTGACTTCTCCTAACCCACATTCTCAAGAGGAAGGGCAGACAATAGCAAAATAGGTAAGGGAAGAAAAGGCAGTCAAAAGAAAATGGGATGGAGAAAGAGGGCGTGGGGGTTGCTGGGGGGAATCCAGTCATAAAGAGGGTCATCGGAGGAGGGTGTCTCTGTGAAGACAGCACTTCAGAACAGATGTGAAGGGACATCAAAAAGGAAAGGGAATTACAGGGTAAATGAACAGCTAGCAGTAGGCTGTGCCCTGAGGATGCAAGTGACAGCCAAGAGGCCAGCATTACTGGAGCAGAGTAAGCAGGGGGAGGTTGTGGCAGACACTGTGCAGGGACCAGGCCCGGGGCAGGCCCCAGACTGCTTTTGTTCTGTTCCTTCTCATTTCCACTGGAAACCCTTCCTTGGCTCTGGCTCCCCTCTGCAGCCCCCGCTCACTGCATCTCCCTCCCTTGGTGCACATAACACCACTGTAGCTTTAGCCACTTCCAGGCTTGTGGTGGCCTCTCCCTTCTGGCTGCTGTCTCAGGACATACTGTCATGTGAACTCCAGCTTGTCACACATGACACCGTTGTCCCCCAGACCTGGTTTCAGAAAGAAACTACCACCAGACTGAGTGCCATGGGACTCAAGCATTTCTCATGCTGTGCTCTTCTTCTTGTGTCAACCACCAGCCAGCCTTCTATGACCGCTCTATTAACGTAATGTATTTTTTGTCACAGGATCCTGCTACATAGGCCCAGGCTGGCCTTGAACTTGCTTATATAACCCTAAGAAGTTCCTGAACTTGCTGTGTGGCCTAGGCAGGCTTTGGAGTCCTGCCTCAGCCTCCCGTGTGCTAGACTTTCAGGAGCTCGCCACCACACCGCACCTAACTGCTCTTTTCTAAATCCCCTTCTTTCCTCCTCGCTGCACTTAGAGTTGGACAGAGGACTCACCGAGCCGTTGAGGCCATTTTGAGCTGTCTTCTTCACCTCTGGCTTGGAGGCAATGATGAGGTAGGTTTCGATGCCCTTCTCATCTAGGTAGTCGCAGCGACTGCCACCATCACCAGGTTCGACATCGAACTCCCCTTTCAGGCAGTCCATGGTGCTCTGGGAAATGTGCACGCGCCTGCAGCACAGAGAGAGGCTCTGAGCATGCTCCGGAGGTAGCCCTTGCCTGCCCCAGAGACACACAGTGGCACACAAGCACTGACTGCTGCTGGGATGAATGACTCCAGAGCATGTGCAGTAGGGACCAGGGGAGCAGACCTGCAGTTGGCTAACTGTATGGTCAACGTGGTGCCCAGTGCTCTGAGCTTCCGTCCCAGAGGCTGTCGAATTCTTAGAACAGAAACGAAATTTTCCTTCCTGGTTTTTAAGTATCAGATGAGTGGCTAAAGAGATGGCTCAGTGGTTAAGAGCACTTCCTCCTCTTCCAGAGGACCTGGGTTTGGTTCCCAGTACCGGCATCTGGCAGTTCACAACCATCTATAACTCTAACTCCAGAGGATCCGATGCCTCTGGTCTCTGCAGGTACCACACAACATGCATGCACACCCACATACAGATACATATGCCTACACATATGTGAAAATAATAGAAATAAATCTTTTAGGTATCGAATGAGATACCAAATTTGAATACCAGCTCTGAGTGCTGACATCAAGAATTAGATTCTCTCTACCTTGTCTCCCCTCCTACCAAAGGGACTAAAAGCCTCAGAGTCACTAAGGAGAGAACAGGAACTGCCTCTAATAAGGCCCCAAAGGCAGGAAAGGTAGGCCAGGCCTCCTGCATCCTGCCCAGAGACAGGCACCTGAGGGCACTCTCCCAGACAGCTGGGTGTGCAGGTGTGCTGCTTAAGTTTTGTTTGTTTTTTGGTCAACTCCACACCACCTAGAGTCACCCGGGAATAAGGAATTTTAACTGAGGAACTGCCCAGATCATATTGACCTATAACCATGTCTGAAAGAAATTATCTTGACTAATGATCCAAGGGCCTGGGCTTGGAAGCCAGCTTCCATGAATCTCTGTCTACCTCCTACAGCATCCGAAACCTGTCTCCTTTTACAGAGACATGGCAGATGCCAGCTTCCAGCCCACTGTGGGCAGCACCATTCCTAGGCTCTGAACTGTACAAGAAAACTACTGCCAGGGAGGAAGAGATTGAGCTAGTAAACTTCCATGGTTTCTGCCTCTGCTCCTTCTCTGACTTCCCTTTAGTGATAAACTGGAAGTATAAGCCAAATAAATCCTTTCTTCCACAGGTTGTTTTTGGGCAGTGTTAAATATAGGAACAAGAATAAAGCTACAACATGGGAGGAATGAGATTTTTTGGACCCCTTGTCCCTCATTAGGGCCACAGCCCTGAGAGTGGATGAGATGATCCCCACTCCCTTGGCCCTTATATCTACCCCCTTGGAAAGAGTACTCACCCTGGGATGCCGCCAGCCTCCATCTTGTTTGCCACAGTGACATCGGTAGACCATACATCATACTGCCAGCGCTTCTGGCCCAGGACGCCACCTAGCACAGTGCCTGTGTGCACCCCCACACGCATGTCCACTCCGGTCTTGGTCTTCTCCCGCACGTACCTGCCAGGCACAGAGTGGTGGTGCTGGGTCAGGCCTGGCATTGTGAGGTGCCCTGTGGCCTTTGGAATTCCTCGCAGGTGGACTCCTCCTCCAGACTGAGAGGACCTAGCATGTCCCCTCTGGCTTTCTGCCTGAGCCAAGTGGCTTGCACTGGGGTTAATGGAGGCCAGGGCCCAGGTTCAGTGAGGACAAGCATGGGGAACACGGTGACTTCCGCAAGAGAACCTCCTATTTCTTCCATCCCTCATTCATTCATAAAGTTAATGCTTCCCTGAGTGTGTGTCTGGTGTGTTCTACATGCTGTGGACACAGCCAGAGTGCGTGCTGGCTTCCATGTTCTCTCAGCATTGTGAATTTCTGTTACAGAATCCATGCTGGCATCCCGGCCCTCTCACCCCACCCCACCCTAAACCTCCAGCTCATGCATGGGCTTCCCTTCCCCTAGCCAGACCTGAGACACATGACCTAGAGACTGAGGAGTTTTGTTGTTTCCCTTAGCTATGGGGAAGCCACATCTGGATTTCAGGACCAGAACTGAACCTCATTCCGTGCCTCAAGTAGATCAGCCATGGTGCAGGACATTTGGCCAGTCCCTCCCCCCACCCCCAGAGGGACCCACTTACGAGATGGCCTCTACCATGGCAAGCCCCATCAGGATGGAGCACACGGCGTGGTCCTCCCGGTAGTCAGGCAGGCCGCAGATGCAGTAGTAACAGTCGCCTAGGATCTTGATCCTCAGCTGGTGGTATTTCTGAAAGGGCAGAGCGTGGGCTATGCTCCTGGCCCCTGGCCATGGAGGAAAGGCACAACAGGTGGAGGAAGGCCAGGTAGGGAAAGCTTGGGAGCCAGAGACAGGGCAGAGGGTTGCGGACCACAGTAGCAGGAGTGGGCACGTTTGGGACTTACGGCCGCCAGCTTGTCAAAGCGGGCAAAGAGCTCGTTGAGTAGCTTCACGAGCTCCTGGGCACTGCAAGCAGAGGACAGCTGGGTAAAGCCCACAATATCTGCAAACAGGATGCTGCAGGAGGAGAGGGCATAGGCAGTGAGACTCCAGGCAGCAGCTCGCCACCAATCCCGCCAGCAGGGAACAGTCTTACTCAACCCTGATGCAGTGAGGTCCTGACACGGCTTGGACTCTGAAGCTTATCTTCTGCAAAGGTCCTGCCTACTGACCACTACCCCACCCCTTCTGACTCCCTCCCACCCTTAGCCTCAGAGGGCTAGGTGCCCTTCTCTGGGTGATATTTATTCAGCTGCCGGTAAGCCCAGGCAGGTGATGCACATTTGCACCCTGCTGTCTACTACAATGGCTCCTCCCATTGGTTCAGGGGAACCGAGGTGCACGTTGTGGGGTGGCCTTGCCTCTAGTCCTTGGGAAAACCAGGCCCCCCATTACTCAATAGATCCCATGGAGCAGTGTGCCTCCCTGGCCATCCTGCTGTCAGGGCCCAGGGTCCCTCCGCCATCACACCTGACATTCTCATGGCGGTACATGTACATGGTGTTGAACTGCTGCTGGTCCTTCTGACTCTCATCTTTCTTCATGTCCTTCAACATCTCGTCAGCCACATGCTTTGGCAGGATGGAAAGCATAAGGTTTTCCTGTGAGGAGAAGCACAGGGTTGGCGGGAAATGGCGCACTCCTCCTACAAGGCCAAGTTCAGACGCTTCTGGAAAGAAACCCCTGATCCTGGTGAGGGATGTCACTCAGGAACTACACAGCGTTGCACCGAGGCTCCAGTGCCCGTATGGCAGCAGACAAAGGCCAGGCTGGGTGGTTCCTTACCCCGACACGGCAGCCTGCATATCAACTGACAGCCATTGGCACAACTTGCTCCTCTGTCTATGAGAAGTGCGGCCCCTCTCATGCCTCCCACAGCACCTTCACAGAGCAATCACCAATTCAGACTCAACCTGACTGAAGTCCTATGACACATACATACGGTAATCCCAGAGCCGGCAAGAATTCTACATGAGCCTAGCGTCTCCTGAGGACACAGGTCAGAATTGTGGACCTCCGTTGTGAAAATGGAGGCAGCGGAGACGGTGGAGACCACCAAAGTAGGGAGGAGAGTACCACGTGGGGAAGGGGTCAAACCCACCACGTGAGCCAGCGAGGAGTCTCAAAGGTAGGTAAACAAAGGCCTTTCTGAGAGAGTGAGCCACGTATCCAAGGCAGACATTCAAGGAAAGTCCTCTACGGCTCAAGGGCCTGAAAGTATCTTGGTGACAGTAGAAACAGAAATGCTGTTCAAGTCCTAACTAGGTGGAGATCAAGAGTCGGCATGCTGGCCTCTGGGCCAAACGTGTTTGCTGTCTGCTTTCATAAAGTTTTATTGGCACCCAGCCGGGCCCGCTTGTTTACACATTGTTTCTGACTGTTTTCACACGCCAACAAGCATTGAGCAGTTATGACAAAGACCATATGGCTGGCGAAGCCAGAAATATTTGCACTCTAACTCTTTCCAGAAAAAAAAAATCTGTGGCTTGGACATCTGAGGGGATGGCGCCAGTGCTCAAAATATGGAACCGCGGAAGAAAACCAGATGTGAGGGAAAGTCGGGAGCGTGGCCATACACGTGCCTAGGCTGAGGAGGCCCACAGGGCCTTCATGAGGGAACACCCTGCAGTCAGCGCTGAGGAGAGGCCTAGAGGCCACACCAGAAGCTCTGGAAATCACGGTAGCACATGGCTCAGACTGGGTGGAAGGGAAAGAAGGAGCTACAGCAGACAGTATCATAATGAGGTATGGCTGGGGGAGGAGGACACAGGACCCCCCAGGGGTGCAGGGCAGGAATTAGAGGAAAGCAAAAATGCGGTCTCCATCATCCGCAGGGGGAAGGAAGGGATGATGGTGTCTGGTGAAGGTTTAACAGGATGGAAACTGTGAAGGTCAAAGGGCAAGAGAACCCTTGGCAAGGAGAGAAGGGGGCGGGGCTGGAGAAAAGAGTAGAGATGTGATAAAGCTATAGGTTGAGCACCCTGGGTGACAGAATCCTTGTGACCAAGCCAGAGGACACCTTGAGCTCAGCTACTGAGAAGCTGGGGGGTGTCAGGAGCTCGGTCACCACTGCTTGAGTCTCATGAGTCACGTAGTTTCAGGATGGCTGGTGCCCAGCTCTAGCCCGAAGTGCTTCGTACACAAATCTTACTGCTTGCCCTTGTCCAGTGTTAAGAACCTCGAGATGGCATCATTACAGAATGGGGATGAGAAGCCACATAAATAACCCCAGTGCGCCCTGCCCTAGCTCCACCGGAGCCCAAGAAGCAGCAGAGTGCCCCAGGGACCTACAGCCTAGCAGAGCAAGTAAGACTCGGTGACCCTGGCCCTTGGTGTCCCCAAGCCCCTGCCAGTGAGGTGAAGTCAGAGAAATCTGATAGTAAATAAGCAAACAGCCAGAGCCAGGGCCCTGTTAGCCTCAAGGGCAGCCCAAAGAAAGCTGGAGTCCTGAGTAGCAGAAGCTGGGAATTCTGAAAGCAGTAGAGAGGAGGCAGGGGTGGGGTGGGCGTAGGGCTTTAGACTGAACATCTCAAGGCACCGGCCTACCTGGAGTGGGAAACATGTAATTGCTCTTGTCAACCAAAACCCACAGGGGTGGGAGCAGGCAGGGTGAAGAATGTAACTCTATATTCCCAGTGTGATATCACACAAGTCACCCAAAATCCCTGGTGCCTGGTTTCCTAGGTGGTGAGTCGGGACTAAGTGGCTCATTAGCTGGAAGCACTCAGAACAATGCCCGGCCCCCAGGACGTACTTGGTATATCCTAGCTGTCCTGTGTCACTGCGAAGTATGGCTGAGGGAGTTGGGACCTCAACAAGGTGTGGCCCCATCTTCCTCTCAGCTTCCAGGGTGGTCACGGAGTTCTGGGCTGTGCTCCTTTGGATAGCGTAGTATCAGCAGAACACCTTTCTGTCCCTCAGCCAGGCTTCGTGGATTCTCTCAAGCAGGTGGGGTAATGAAAATATACAAACAAGGGTCCCTCTATTCGCCGCAACTCTCCTGACAGTCCACCACCTTCGACATGTGCACATGTATCCACACCACCAATGTGCATACCGGTGCTAAGTGACGGAGGCTCAGAGTGGGGGCAGTGCATTCTGTGTAAGCACATACACAGAACTCAGGTTTAGGAAGGTCGAGCCCCGAGTTGATCTTGCTAGCCTGTGAGCTACAACCCCAGCTACCTGACGCCACTCCTCTTCCGCTGCCTCAGAGCTCTGGGGACACAGCAAAACCCTTTTGGGCCCCCTTAGGACCTCAAGGATACCAGAGATCACTCCAGCCCTGGGAAGAGTTGTATGTCCCTGGTCACACCCTGACTCCCCTTTAAACATTGCCTCCTCCCTAGCTGGGTCTGGACCCTCAAGTCTCAGCATGACTACAAGATGAGGGTGACTCTGGAGGCTAAACCACAAAAAGTCTCAGAAATCCCCTGTCTGTGGAGGCCATTAGTTTCCTCCCTGCCGCCCCCCTCCTAACCCCCTCTCCATAAAAGCCTGTAATCCCAGCACTAGAAAGGCAGAAACAGGATGGTCAGGAGTACAAGGCCCGTCCGAGGTCAGTCTGGGTTACATGAGACATGATCTCTGGAAGATAGGCAGGCAGAGGGATGGGGGCGCACAGCAGGTCGGGGGTCATGCTTCAAGGGATCAGGCTACCAAGGCCTCTCACCTTGGGCAAGCACTTCTGGGTTTAGCCTTTCAACAATACAATGGGAACCCTTGTAAGCTCTTTCCACTGTTCAAAGTATGAAACCTTTCAGAGAGAAAACTTTTCAAGAGTCACAGAAAAGTTAGTTATGTCACAAGGACTGTGGTTAATATAGATTTTACCCATGGTGATCTGGTGAAATGGACAGGGTGCCGTAAAGTGAGCATGAATGTTATATTACCCATCTAAGTCCCCAAACCAACTGTGGAGGAACAGAAGAGCCACAATAATAAGGGGGGGGGGCTGACATCTGCCATGCTGGTAGATCTGAAGGACTTCACTGCATGCGTGGCCACTGAAATGTGCCCCTTGTGCCTGCACCTTTAGACAGTCTCTCCTCTCCCTAACTTCCCCCAACGTCCCCCACCCCGCACGCACACCTCTTGCTGCAGGAGGATAGCACACTCAGGCTTCCCTCAGGAAGTGAGCAGGAAGTGAGCAGGAAGTTAGGGAGCTTGAGCAGGGCATCTCCGGGGGCTGAGAGGCAGCTGGAAAGTCGGGTGGGGGATTTGCAGGGATCACAGAGCCCCCTCACGTCTGAGCAAAGGTGCTGTGTGGAGAGGACTCACTTTGGAAGCCTTGGGTGAAGGCTGATAAAGGAGCAGATGCCTTCTGAGAAAGGAGAGTATTTTTTGTCACAGTACAAAGAATGTGTGAGCCTCGGGGGTGGGAGTCCTGAAGCCTGGTAAGAAGGATTGTGGGTGTTAAGCTGGAGGTAGGAGGCTGGCCCAAGGGTGGTGGACTAACCAAAGCCTAAGAGCCAGAGAGCAAGGTCTGGGGCACTGAGACTGCACCACTCAGCTCTGAAAAGACAGCAGGTCAGCTCTGCCCTAATGGCTACAGGTGCGGACAAGTCAAAGGCCTGAAACTGTATGGGAAAAAGGCCAAAGTCTGCAGAGAGAAGGACTTGAACTCTGGGAGGCCTTCAGGGTAAAAGCAAAAAGCCCTCAGATTTGGGGGAGAAGCACCCCCAGGCTTGTCTTAGGCAGTGTGCAAACACACCTCGAAGTACGGGGCTGACGGGGTGGAGGTGGCAAGGCCTGTACCTCAGAGAAAAGGCCACAGTACCCTAGGTAGGATCCTTGCCTCCTAACCCGGGCCAGGGTCACATGTGTAAACAGTACACGGCTATGCAGAGGCGAAGTCTGTCAACATGGCCCCCACCAAGCTCAGAAGGAACCAGTCAGGTCCTTGTCAGCAGTGACTCAGAGTGCTGGCTCAGGATTGAGATGGAGGAAGGAGGCCAGCATTGTCCCAGGGGCCCTCGGTTGTTAGAGTTGACACTCTGATGAGGCGTTCAGGAGTTAATTACAGCAAGGAAGCCAGGAGGGATTTGGATAAATGAACTCTGCTGGTGAGAGGCTAAGCGTCTGCAACAGCCTTGCAAGAGAGGAGACACTGACAGCAAAGGAATCCACTTGTAGGAGGTGGTGGGGGAACTGTGTGTGAGTGTGTGAGAGAGAGAATGCGTGTGTGAGAGAGAGAATGCGTGTGTGAGAGAGGACGTATGTATAAGAGTATGGGTGAGTATGACTATGTGTGAGAGAAAGTGTGTAAGTGTGTGTGTGTGAGAGTGAGAGTGTGTATGCAGGTGTGAGTATGTGAGTGTGTATGTGTGAGAGTATATGTGTGAGTATATGAGTGTGAATGAGTCTGTGTGTGTGAGTGTGTGTGAAAGTATGTATGCATGTGAGTGTGTAAGAGAGTATTGTGAGAGTGTATGTGAGTGTGCATGTATGTATGTAAGTGTGTATATTGTGTGAGTGTGTGTGAGTGTATGAGTGTGTGTGTAAGAGAAAGTGTGTATTGTGTGAGTGTGTAAGAGTATTGTGAGATAGTGTGTATGTGAGTGTGTATGTGTGTAAGAGAGTGTGAGTGTGTGAGAATGTGTGTGTCAGTGTATGTGTGAGTGTATGGGTGAGTGGGTTCGAGTGTGTATATGCGTGTGTGAGTGTGTGTATATGTGTGTGAGTGGGGTGGGGGCTGGGGGGGTGTAGACCCTGGTGGCATGGATGTTGAGTATACAGTGTCTGTGAGATGGGTAAAGTCTACCTCTTGTGCTGTGTAGCATACACCTACCCACCCACATACTTGCCACTGTAAGCAGCCTGCAACTACTTAGCCAAATACATCCGGTCCTGTTTCCAATTTATCCAAATACCCAGATTCCTGGAGCTTCTAGGCCATTTGGAAGCCCTCCAAGCGCCCATTCTGGCCTAACCCTCTGGGCAGAGGAGGCTATGGGAGGCAGGAAGTGAGGTCAAGTCCAAATATCTCAGCTCCCCCCAAGGAGAGGACCAGTGTGGAAAATCTGGAAACTGAAGGCTATTGTCCTTGCATGATCTAGTCCCAGACTCAGACATTCAGTGACTAGTCGCCCTCGTCCGTGCAGGAAGATAAGCATCAGGTCGGGAAGGACCAGGACCTCAGAGCTCTCTTCATTGCTGACCATGCCCCACTTCCTGTCACGGGCTTGGGCTCCCAAGTGGTGTCTAGAGACCAGGAAAGCGCACGGGCCAAGATGACTGCACTCTGAGGAGACAGCCCACGGGGTCCAAAGTTTGTGGTACCTGCCATCCTTGCCGAGCCAATCTGGCACGGAGTAGGTGTTCCTCAGAGGCTTAGTGAGTTAATGAGCCATCGAGGAGGAGACATGGCCCAGGAGACAAGCTGTCATGTTCTAGAAGGGCTCTAGCAAAACTTCCTGAGTCACGGGAACGCTCTGAATCTGTGCTGGCCAATATGGTAGCCACTTGCCATGTGCAGCTACTGAGCACACAGATATTGACCGATACAACTGAGAAAGTGGGGCTGGGGACATGGCTTAGGTGGGAGAGTACTTGCCTAACATGCATAAAGCTCTGGGCTTGGCCCTCAGCATCACCTAAACCAGGCAAGGTTGAGTCACCCAAGGCTACAGAAGACCCTCGTGTTTAACAATCCAACTAGGAGAACTGACTTTTAGTTGAAGTCAATCACAGTTTAAACGGTTACATATGGCTAGTGGCTTCTGTAGTAGACAGATAGCTTTAAGACAATGTGGAAACTAAGTCTAGCCTGAGCCCTGTGCTCACGGGGATGTGCTGGTGACATCTGTGCGTGGTTGGGGACAGTGCTTCCAGAGTCTGACCTGGCAGCTCACATCACCTGCTCTGTCACTGACCCAGAAAAAGACGGCTCAACAGCATGCTGGGCATGGCGGCCCCAGCAAACGATGCAGACTCGCTCCCACATGGACGAAGCTGCCCATGGCTTCAATCCCTCCCTGTGCCAACTCCTGAGGAAAAGAGTCAGCCTCACTAGCATGCCTTCCCAATGTATTCCTGCTTCCCTTTATTGTGAGTAACAGCCACCCCCTCCAGCTCTGTCCCCAAGTCAGTGCCTGGCTTGTCTGACACCAGTCTCTTCCACACTGAGAACAAAGAATATTCTACCAATGATGACTGCCCATCACACAACAGTTCCCTATCACACACACACACACACACACACACACACACACACACACACACATACACTCATTCATATGTGCAGACACACATACATATACATATACTCATGTACACACATATAAACACATGCATAGGCACATAAATACACATAGACAAGCATGCATACATATGCACATTTATACACATGCATGCATAGGCACACAAATACACAGAGACAACACATGCATATGCATACACATTTGTGCACACACAAACATGGAAATAAACACATGTGTATGCACACCTACTGCACACACACAGAGTAAGCACATGCCCCATCCCCACACACCATTGCTCTGACCCAGATCAACTACTTTCTGCCAGCACCTGTTCACCAGCTCCCTTCTTCTTTTTGAAAAGCTCGGAAAGAATCATGTGCTTTATAAATGTTTACTATGTACTATGTGTGAGTGTGTTGCTTGCATGTATGAATGTGCACCACATGTGTGCAGTGCCCATGAAAGCCAGAAGAGGACGTCAGATTGGAACTGCAGTTACTGATAATAGGCTCGGGGATGGAACTCAGGCCTTCTCCAGAAGGTGCTCCTAACTGCTGAGCCATCTCTCCAGCCCTAAGAATCATTATGCTTTAAGACCAGTTCCAAATACTGAGTATTTCCATAGTGGTCTGCTGAATCCCTCATCCCTCTGCTTTTCCTGGACCCTTTGCCTTTATTTTACATTCTGAGCTCTTCTTTCTTGAACTGTGTTTATCCCATGTCCAACCCCATTCAGATTAGAGTTCCTTATACCTTAGGCACCCTTTATCATGCCATGTCCTACAACAGGCAGACCAGAACACGACAGAACTCCTGACTGGAATGGGGAGGCAAAGGCTTTACTCTTCTGGCTAGCTTCTGGTAAGCCCCAGTGACTCTGGACCAGAGTGAAGGCTGGAGGGGGGGCCTTTCAGGAGAAACCTGACTCTCATAAGACCCTAATAGAAGCAATTGAAGGCTTGCCAGGAGCTGCATGCTCAACAGCTTTCGCTGAGCCCACCAGCATATTAGGAGGCCCTATCTTACCCACTTAGCCCAGCGGGGCCCATGTAAAAGTCCACAAACGTGGGTCTCAGCCCTCAAACCTACCAGTTGTGTAGTTAATTCACAGAACGACCTCTATTCCCTGAAAGTGTCTGTGTGGGACGTTTACCCCTCCATTATGATATCCAGAAGCACCTCAAACTTAACCATAGCCTACCCATAACCCAACAACCTCCTCTCTGTCCTCAATTCTTTCCACTCTCTGGTCCACCTAGCTGTACAGCTGGCCATCTCTGCCTTCAGGATGCATCTATGTCCTCCTTGCATTTAGCTTCTACCATTGTCTTCCTGATCTGGGTCACCACGTCCCACTGATCTCCCTACTTCCTTGGCTATATCTTCCCCACCAATAGCTACCCTTACCTGTTTAAACTCCAATGCCCTGGGATGGCTAGTCCTAGCCCTCTTTAGCGCAAAGCCAAGGCTCTCGCCAGGACTGCAGGCTCCAGGCTGAGGCTCACAGGACCACTCTGCCTCTCTTCCCTCTCCTGTCCCATTGTACTGTGGTCCTGTCCCATGGGCACACCCCATTCCCATCTCCTTCTGTTCTATAGTACTGTGTTCCTCGTGTCCTGGGGACACCCCCAGGTCCTTTCCCATGCTGCCTCCCCCTGCATGGCTTGCTGCTCGCCACCTTCAGGTCTTCACTCCGCTCTACCTCAAGAAAGCTTTGCCTGGCTCAAGCTACTAATGCCAACTCCCTTCTACCCGTGGTTCCTGGTAAGTTCCTTTCCCTACTCTGTAGCTCATACCCATTCTGCCGGCCACCCTCACAGAATCTATTACGCTCAGGACCATGTCCTCTTGGAAGGTGGCCCTGGGTACCTGTGACCTGAATGTATGCTTACTGTATGTGTGCGTATGCATGTGCGTGCCTTCGTGCCTGCTTACCTGTCTGCTAGTATATGTATGTGCATGCAGGAGCCCGCAGAGACCAGAAGAAGGCATTAGATGCCCTGGGGTTGGAGTTATAGGCAGTTGTGGGGCCCCTGACATGGGTACTGGGACCATGAACTCAGGTCATCCGCAAAGGCAAAATACGTGCTCTCAACCACTGAGCCATCTCCCCAGGCCTCTCATGGACTTCCTAACCATGCTATTCTCTATTCCTGCTCCACAGACAGGCTGGGCTCAGAGCCCATAAGAAACTTCTCAGGGCCAAGTGCCAAATGGTTCAGCTCGAGGTCTCACGCTGAAGCCCAGCATGGTGGCTCATTCACACCTGTAATGCCCGTATCGGAAGGCTGAGGCAGGAGTGCCATGAGTTCAAGGCTAGCCTGGGCCACAGGGTGAGATTAGTCACAATAGTAAAAAACCCAGGTTGCTGTAGAGGATGTAAACATCTCTTAATTATTAATTAGGCATTTAATAGGCTACCTGGACTACTAGCCGCAGCGGCAGTCCCTCAGCCACTTAAGAGATGCTCCAAGCCCTGGCCACAGACCACGGGTGCACAGCTGCTGAGGACGTTGCCAGCAGTGGTGGTCAGGACTGGAGACCTGCTCGACCAGCAGAGGCTCAGAAGGAAGTCTTTAGGGTAGGAAGGGCTTGGGAGGTGGGGCTCAGTTGGGGGAGGGGCTTAAAAGTGCCAACCTCATTTATCACTGATGCCTGGAGACGGCACAGCACAGCAGAGCCCTCCTACCCTCACCAGAAGCCCCCTTGCCCAAACTGCCTGAAACAGGGACATGCCTTGCTAAGTTCTCAATTACTGGCATGAAGAACATTCTATAAAGTCCAAATGGTGGAAACTGGAAGCAACAGAGAAACCATATTTACCATTCAACGTAAGGAAAGCACCTTCCGACTTTTCTCACGTCAAGGAATCTCAAAGCTACAACGAAAGCTAAGAATATTAACTATATTCAAGAGTGTTTTTGTTTAAAGGCTAAAATGGAAGTGTATTTCCAAATTAATGCTGGAGAAGGGGCATCTGTGGCCCTATCAGGAGATCCACCCACTTTCAACACTAGGGACACTGAAGTCCAGCGCCCCTGTGGGTCCGGGAGGTGCCCTGCTCTCTGACCACAACCAGAAGCAGGCCCATCACCCCACCTCACTGTTGCCAGGACAACTTTGGGGTTGGTACTAGAAACCTGGTTCTCCCCTCCCCCCACGGCCCTCCAAAGAGAACAAGGCTCAGGTTAAGGGGACTCTGCACCATGTCCTAGCAGCCAAAGGACTTGAGGTAGGCAGTAAAGCAGGCCTGAGCAAAGGACAAGGACAGGGACACTCAGACATGGAGCCAATGGGGCAGTGCATTCCAAGTTCTCAGCTCCTGGAGAGAAACCCAATCCTGTGGCAAACACAAGTAAAGTCCTGGCTCACAAAAGCGCCGGACCTCAGGTGAAGGATCATGACCCAGGCAGAGACAGGCTGAGAAGCAGGATACGGCAGCTCTTCACCTGTGTGGGCACCACAGAAGCAGTGTCCCCTAAGCCATGATTCCCAGGGCTGACAGTGGACAGCTCTCTTATAACCCTGTATACCCAGCATCTCCCACCGGAGCCTGAATGCAGCTTCCGAAGTGCTGGAGGGTGGAGGCTGAATTAGGGTAGGGTGTGCCCTGAGGAAGTGTAAGCCTAGGCTGGCTACCTCCCCGCCACCTCTCTATGCACCTCATTCCTCACTTTCGCTGCCTGGGAAATGCTTCTGGGGGTGATTCAGGTACCTCACGATTCTGAAGTCTGTGCCTGGCAACAGGTGTGATGTTCTGGGTGCCTCGGTTGCCAGTTGGGGTGCTTGGCAACTCTCAAGGTCCCAAACTAATCCTCAAAGTAAGGTCACATGGGAATCACAACAAATAATGAAAGTTCTTCCCTCTGGTCCTCTGGATCCACACTAACATACCCATGGAGCTGAGAGGAGACTGGAGAGACCCCAAGTCCACTCAGATAGCTCTACTCCATCCAGGTACCCGACCACCCGTGATGTCTGGCCTGAATCTCTTTTCATGGCAGAGTCATGCTCAGAAAGACACATCAGTTAGGCTTTGGAGTTAAGCCAGACACAGCTCTGCTCTTCAGGGAAGCAGGAGCCAAGTCCGGCAGTGGGGCCAAACCACTTTGTTCCCAACCTTTCTTACTTACTTTGTCTCCACCCATCTGTCACCAGATGGGTGCCTCCCTTGTGAAAATGTGGGAGGGGTGTCTGTGTGTGAAAGGAGTGGACCACCTCACCCCTTCTTGGCAGCCATAACTCTGTCCACCTTCATCCCAAGCAAGAAGCCAGACACCTCCATGGAGATGGTAGAAAAGGGACTGTGCCCAGAGTCACCTGGACAGGGTCCCTGCGGTGACAGAGGAGGAAGATGAGGGCAAGAGGAGACTGGCTGAGGGCTTCACGCAGCCTCGGGGGCAGGGCTGGCACAAAAGCAGTTCAGAAAGCACCTGATACATGTTGACACCACAGTGTGAGACCTGGGCCTGAGTGCTGCCTTCTCAAAGGACCTCATCCGGCTTCAGAGCTGGCACCGAGGATGTTCTGACATTTATGCAAGGACCACACAGATGATATTTAGTGTGGCAGGGACTTCAAGTGGCTCTTTAAAGCCTTTTGTCCCGAGTGTCCCTGTCTGTCATCTCATTTCCACCCGTACCAGGGGCTCGGACAGAGGAAAGCACATGGAGACCTGCTCTCGGATCCCAAGTCAACCTGGCGGAGGCTCCTGTGTACAGTCAGCCCTGATGCCCAGAGAGGGTGTAACCACTGTCCTGACTGGAACAGAGGAGAAAGGTACTCTCTCAACTGGCTGCCACCTTCTTCCTCAACCCTCCTTCAGCCGGTGTGTCCCCAGGGGCTGAAACATGTCCTCATAGTTAACAGCATCAAAGGACTTCATAGTTTTAAAGCTCACTTCTACCTTCTTGCACCATGTGCTCCCAAATCATCCACGATGATGATTTTGTCTTTAATTCTGTTTTTTCAGAAGATTAAACTGGAGACAAAGAGGCATAGCCCCAAAGTCACAGGGAAAGCCTAGTGTCCCAAGAAAGCTGGTGCAAGCACTTAATTCAGATCTGAGGCCACTGGCATAGGATTAGGGGGTGAGGCTGATCCCCTGTGGTACAGGCTCTGGTGTCAGTCACAAGATGAAGAGACACACAGGGATGGGGTGTGCAAGAACCTGGGTCTGCCGACTCCACGAACAAGAACAGTGTCTAGGGCATCAGGGGTTCCAAGAGCAAAGAAGTATTTTCTAGATAAGTGAGGGAAACGTAAGTGTCTAAGCAACTCTCACTCATCACTGAAAGGAAGATAAATTGTTTGAACATGTGTATGAGACGATTTGGCAATGTTTATCAACATTGAAAATGTACAAGGCTGGTGCCCTAGGAAGTTAAACACAGTGGTACTGTACGACCCGGCAATTCCACTGCTGGCTTCATAGCCAAGAGGGGCAAAGTAAAGACTGGACTAACGCTCGAGCATCAGTGTTCGCAGTGACATCATTCACAACAGACTGAAGGATAAACAAGGCAATTCTCGATGGAAACGCCACTCGAAGGTCCTGGCGGGTAAACTGTGGTCTACAACAGTAGAATGCCGCCCGGGAGAGGAGGAAGTTCTGCACATGCTATGCACAGACGAACCCTGAAGACATTATGCTAATAAACAAAGCAAGCTGGATGTAAGAGGATGGGTACTGTGCTTCTGCTTACGAGATACCTACAGAAGGTGGCTTCATCGATGCCACCAGAGGCTGGGGAATGAGGAGTCAGTGTTAACAGGCAGGATTCCTTCCTGTTTGGGATGATCTACTGCTTCACACTGTAAAAGGACTTGGTGCCGCACTGTTCTTAAAAACGGCTAGGAGAGGGGTTGGGGATTTAGCTCAGTGGTAGAGTGCTTGCCTAGCAAGCACAAGGCCCTGGGTTCGGTCCCCAGCTCCGGAAAAAAAAAAAAAAAAAAAAAAAAAAACGGCTAGGAGGGCTGAGAAGCTGGCTCATCTTGCGATCTGAGTTCTAGACCCAAAGCCTACATGAAAAAGCCGCACATGGTGGTCCATGCTAGTAAGCCCCACACTGAGGCAGCAGAGACAGGCAAATCCCTGAGGCTTCCTGACCAACCAGCCTAGCCCAGTCTAGAACAGCCTACCCAGCCTACCCAAATTTCAAGTTCTGGGCTAATGAGAGATCCTGTCTTTTTTTTTTTTTTTTTTTTTAAAGGGAGCTTGTTCTCTGGCTTATACACACACACACACACACACACACACACACACACACACAGAGCACATAGACACTGCACACACACACACACAGCACATAGACACTGCACACACACACACACACACACACACACACACACACACAGCACATAGACACTGCACACACATAAATTCTACCTCTCTAGAAGCAATAAGAAACATCACAATTGTTAAGATATGAGGAGCTTAAAGAAAAAAAGAAACATATTTAGGTGAACCTAATACACTCCAACATCTTTCCCCCGAGGCCAGGAACCAGGCAATGGTGAGATGAGACTTGGCTCGCAAAGACTCTAGACAGAGCAACAGGTCTGAGGTGCTGAAGGATGGGAGCTTAACACGAGGCTGACTTCCGGGACTCTGTTCCTCCTGAGCGTGTGCAGACGCAAGAACCAAAAATGAGGTACAGACAGAAGACTGTCCACAGCATCCGACAGCTAAGGAGCTCAAGTCCCTCCCCTGAAGAGGAGGACCAGCCTCCTAAGAGCAGACGCAGTACTCTCTAACGTTAAGAACTTTAAGTCATCCTCTCCATCACACCGGCCGGACCTGAGTGATCTGTTCCAACCACAGATGTCTGCTGGGGAAGGTAAGAGATAGAGTGCCATTCACAGTCAACCTTCCGTACACAGTATCTGGCATTTAGTTTAAAAAAAAAAAAAAACAAACCCAGAAGACAGCCCAAAATCAAGAGAAATGTAGACCCTTCTCTATTCCAGACACTATGGCTGAGAGATCTTAGCATAAGTGCTCTGAGATACAGAATGCTCTATTTAACCAGAGACCTGAAGTCAAGGTTTCTGAAGGATCCATTTGTGTGTGTGCCCACGTGTCTGCAGAAGCCAGCAGAGGGCATCTGCTGTCTTGGATCTGGAGTTATGGGAAGTGGTGGGCCACTTGATGTGAGTGCTGAGAACCAGGCTCCGATCCTCTGAGAGAGCAGCAGATCCTTCTGCCGCTGAAGCCAAACTTGAAAGTTTAAATAGAGGTCAGAGTGAATTACCCGCAAGTGAGGTCATGCCCCGGTGGCCAGTCAGTATACTTTTACACATAATTCTTCATCAGGACAAGAGACCAGGTGCTGCAGTGTGCAGAGGTCCTTCTGTGTGTCAACGCTGGGCTCCTACTGAAGTTGGCTCTCGTACAAGAATGGCTATGCAGAGTACACTGCGGACACTGTTCCTGTGCTCGCCGTGCCCTTCCCTGAATGCAGCCATGGATCCTGTGGTTAATGAGCTGTCCTGAGTAAATTTACCTGTGGTTTTGACTATGAGTGCCACTTTTTATTAAGGCTGGAAAAGAAAACCCAGAGGTTGGTGGAGACAGCTCAGTGGGGCAGGATGCTTGATGCACAAGCTTAGTGACCAGAGTCTGAAGGCCCAGCAACACTCATAAAAGCCAGACGTGGCCATGAATGCTGGTAACCCACCAATGGGGGCGCGTAGGGTTGGGGATGCTAGGAGTTCACAGGCTAGCCAGCCTAAGCCAAACAAGGAACATGAGGTTTAATGGGGATGGTGTCTCAAAGGAACAAGGCAGAGAAACTCTGGCCTCCACATGCATGTGCACAGGCATGCACACACACACAACACACACACGCGCACACACACACACACATTAATTAAATAAAAAAATCTAGCTCTTACACAAGACATGATATGAACTTTTTCATATCAAAAGCAAAGACTCGAATTGCACGGGGTCTCTTCCCCATGTGCGACTGGCGGTGTAGAAGAGGGAGTGAAGGGAGACCAGAGCTGAAATCCCAGGACTGAGCAAAAACACACGGGTACTAAACAAACTCCCAGTCAGGTCCCAGAGGAAGTCAACAACAGAGGCTTTCGTGGACAGCCAGGCACTTAGGTGGTATTAAAAGGGAGTGATGCTGAGGAAAATGTCTTCATGAAGGACCAGGACCAATGGAGTATGTTAGAGCACACCTGCAACCCCTGCACTTAGGAGGCAAAGACAGGAGGACCACAAGTTCAAGGTCATCCTTGGCTACATTTCAAGGTCAAGTCTACCCTGGGCTATGAGCAATCCTATTTCACAAAAAAATTTAAAAACACACACATAATACTTTAAACCATCAAAATTTTGGTCTGGAGGCTGGAGAGATGGCTCAGCAGTGAAGAGCACTGAGTGCTCTTTGAGAGAAAGGTCCTGGGTTCAAATTCCAGCAACCACGTGGTGGCTCACAACCATCTGTAATGGGATCTGATGCCCTCTTCTGGTGTGTCTGAAGACAGCTACAGTGTACTCACATACATAAAATAAATAAGTCTTAAAAAAAATTTTTTTGGCCTGAAAGCTGTCTGAATTGAGAGAGGTCCCCCCTCAGGGGCAGTGCTGAAGTTAACTTTATCTGTAAACTTTGAAGTCTGACTGTCTATGTGTAATCTAGAGACGCCGACAGAATCACTGTCTCCACCACTCTCTCACACTGAAGAGTCCACATCATTTTGCTATTATTCTTTTAAGAATATAAACCAAAAGAACTTGCACATCAATGTATCATTGAGTAACATTCCTTAAAGGAATTATAAATACTATTGTCCCTGTCATGTCAGGTGACATGCTACAAAATCCTGTATTTAAGACATGGGCAGAAGGACTGGCAGGGATTGGTTGGCAAAGCAGTGAAAGAAAAGATCAGAAAGTGAAACCGGGGTCAGCACAAGTACTCTCTGCCTGAGGTGTAGAAAGGAAACGGAAGAGAGTTGGGGCAGTGGGGAAGCCAGGCATGGTGGCACACTCCTGTGATCTCAGTGTCCAGGGGGCTGAGGCAGGGTTGTCACTAGCTCTAGGCCAGCCTGAGTTGACTCTGTATTTAAAAAGAGAAAAGAATGCTAGAAGGATGGCTCTGTGGCTAGGTAAGAGGAGCCAGGCTCAGTTCCCAGTGCCTACGTGGCAGCTCACAACCATTGGTGACTCTAAGTTTCAGGGGATGTGGCAACCTCTTCTGGCCCCCCTGGGCACCAGGCATGCACAAAAGGGGCAAGCAGGCAAAACATGCATACACATAAAAGCATAAAATAAAATAATTAGTAAAAATCTTTAATTAAAAGAACAACAACAGAAAATCGGGACCTGTGACTAACACTCTTGCTGTGTACGAGCATGGGGACCTGACCAGATCCCCGGTACAAGTGTGAGAGCTACAGAGTTGCTTGCAACTGACATCAAAGAAGAGATGCAGAGGTGAGGCACAGGGGTGAGGCATAGGGGTGAGGTGCAGGGATGAGGCACAGAGGTGAGGCACAGGGTGAGGCATAGGGGTGAGGTGCAGGGGTGAGGCACAGGGGTGAGGCACAGGTGAGGCACAGAGGTGAGGCACAGAGGTGAGGCACAGGGGTGAGGCACAGAGGTGAGGCACAGAGGTGAGGCACAGGTGAAGTACAGGGGTGTGGCACAGAGGTGAGGCAAAGAGGTGAGACACAGAGGTGAGGCACAGGGGTGAGGTGCAGGGGTGAGGCACAGAGGTGAGGCACAGAGGTGAGGCACAGGTGAGAGGCACAGAGGTGAGGCACAGAGGTGAGGCACAGGGGTGAAGCGCAGAGGTGAGACACAGAGGTGAGACACTGGGGTGAGGCACACGTGAGGTGCAGGGGTGAGGCACAGGTGAGGTGCAGGGGTGAGACACAGGGGTGAGGTGCAGGGGTGAGGCACAGGTGAGGTGCAGGGGTGAGACACAGGGGTGAGGTGCAGGGGTGAGGCACAGGTGAGGTGAAGGGGTGAGGCACAGGTGAGGTGCAGGGGTGAGACACAGGGGTGAGGTGAAGGGGTGAGGCACAGAGGTGAGGCACAGAGGTGAGGCACAGAGGTGAGGCACAGAGGTGAGGCACAGGGGTGATGCGCAGAGGTGAGACACAGAGGTGAGACACTGGGGTGAGGCACACGTGAGGTGCAGGGGTGAGGCACAGGTGAGGTGCAGGGGTGAGACACAGGGGTGAGGTGCAGGGGTGAGGCACAGGTGAGGTGCAGGGGTGAGACACAGGGGTGAGGTGCAGGGGTGAGGCACAGGTGAGGTGCAGGGGTGAGACACAGGGGTGAGGTGAAGGGGTGAGGCACAGAGGTGAGGCACAGAGGTGAGGCACAGGGTTGAGGCACAGGGGTGAGGCACAGAGGTGAGGCACAGAGGTGAGGCACAGGGTTGAGGCACAGAGGTGAGGCACAGGGGTGAAGCGCAGAGGTGAGGCACAGGGGTGAGGCACAGGGTTGAGGCACTGGGGTGAGGCACACGTGAGGTGCAGGGGTGAGGCACAGGGGTGAGGTGAAGGGGTGAGGCACAGGTGAGGTGCAGGGGTGAGGCACAGGTGAGGTGAAGGGGTGAGAGGCACAGGTGAGGTGAAGGGGTGAGGCACAGAGGTGAGGTGCAGGGGTGAGGCACAGGTGAGGTGCAGGGGTGAGGCACAGGTGAGGTGCAGAGGTGAGGTGCAGGGGTGAGGCACAGGTGAGGTGAAGGGGTGAGGCACAGGTGAGGTGCAGGGGTGAGGCACAGGGGTGAGGCATAGGGTTGAGGTGCAGGGGTGTGGACAGTTATTCCCAGGGGCTTCCTGTACAGATAGTCTAACAAAAACTGAAGTTCCAGGCTCAGAGGAATAGAGAGGGGTTAGAGAAGAAAGTGGGCGTGGCTAGTAAATACTGACTATATAAGAAAATCATGATAATGTGTTGTCCATCTTTAAACGCATGTTGAATTAAAACACAGCATAACAACAGCCAGAAAGTGGAGAGTAGGAAATTGTTAACTGAAATTAAACTGTTGCTAAAAAGTCTTCCTTGTAACCACTGATTTAATGTGAGCACAAGTTCTATTTGTGCCAAAGATATTGGACTCATTCTGGAAAATACACATTATTCTTTGGTGTAGCAAAATAAAACCCAGGGATGTTTTTCTGAGTCAAGCTAAAAATAACAAAAGCATAATTTTAAACAAATTCCTAGATGTTCAGAAATTGTGAACTCATGAATCAGATATATTTCGATAAACACGCGTGGAAATGCAGCAAATAGATGTAGGCCAGGAGTGACGTCACACCCACCATCTCAGCATTAGGGAGGCAGAGGGAGAAGGAACAAGAACTCAAGACCACCCTTGGCTACATGGTGAGCTTGAGGCCAGCCTGGGCTACATGACAGAACAGAACAAAACAAGGAGAGATACTGTCAGAGGGGCTAAAGCAACCGGCTCGGTAGTTAGGAGTACTTGCTGATCTTTGCAGAGGAAGCAAGTCTGGCTCCCAGCACCCACATCCCACAGCTCACAACCGCCTGTAACTTCAGTTCTAGAGGATCTGCAGCCTCTCTTGGCCCCCTCAGGCCCCAGCCACTTGTACGCTGCACATACATACATGCAAGCACTCACATGTCCATAAAAATCTTTTAAAGAACACAGGATAAGCTAAAGCAGTGTGGTCAGGAGAAATGTATCACGTTAGATGCATATGATCACATTAGATGCGTATGATTTTAGGACCTAGTGTGGTGGCTTAATCCCAGCACTCAGGAGGCAGAGGCAGGCAGATCTCTGTGAGTTCAAGGCCAGCCTGGCCTACATAGTGAGTTCTAAGACAGCCAGGGCTATGTAGAACATCCCTGTCTCACAAAACAAAGAAAAAATTTAAAAGCGCATTTTAGCAAAACATGTCAAAGGTTATTCATGTAGGTTACATACATAGAAGGCAAGGAGGACATGAAGTAAATCAAAGAAACAACAAGGAGAAAATGATAAAGTTGTTAAAAAGCATAAATGAATGAGTGAAAGGCAAGAAATGTACAAAGACAGCAGAAAAATATAATATAAGGTGTCTCAGCGGTGAGACTAATCCTGAGTCTATTGATTAGCAAGGCAGATGAAGAAAAAAACTGAAAAAATGGAGGTACAAATTACCAGTGATCAAAACAATCAATCAGTGCAGGGCTGGAGAGATGGCTCAGCAGTTAAAAGCACTGACTGCTCTTCCAGAGGTCCTGAGTTCAAATCCCAGCAACCACATGGTGGCTCACAACCATCTGTAATGAGATCTGATGCCCTCTTCTGGTGTGTCTGAAGACAGCTGCAGTGTAAAATTATTTATAATAAATAAATAATTCTTTTTTTTAAATCAGTGAAAATCTCACAGATGATAGGCCATCAAAAGAAAGAAAATATCATGAGCATTGTGTCAACATTTTGAAAATTTAGACAAAATGAACAAGTTTCGGTGGGTGGGGGTCTTCAAAAGGTATCAAAACCCAACAAACTCTGAACCACCTGTTTCTGTGACAAAAGTCGAATCTTCCCATTGTCCTGGGTACTTGGAGCTCCTCTGAAGAACTCCGAACGTCCTCACTATGCACAGCGCACATAGACTCTTCCAGGCAGCAGTGGGGGAGCGGGGGTCTGGTAAGCCAACAGTATGGATATGAGATTGGCAAGCCCCTTCCTACTATAAGCAGTGTCATGAACTCCCGAGGAAACGGGAGTGCACCGAAACCCCAACAGGGGGCACAGTCATACCCCTCCGGTTGAAAGGACACTAAGCCCTCCTGCAGGGTTCACCAGAGCACCCACTACCTTAAAACACTCTCTCAGGGGGAGCTTTGCAAGGAGAGAAACGGAGGCCTCAGGAGGCTAAGGAACGGAGCTGGAGAGATGGCTTCATGGTTAAGAGCTCTTGCAGAAGACCCAAGTTACTCTCAGCGCCCACAGGGGGGCTCACAGCATCTGTAACTCCAGTTCCAGGAAATCCACTACCCTTAGGAGAGTGCCTCTGTGGGTACTGCATGCACAGAGCACACAGATACACATGCCGGCAAAACATCCATAGATGTAAAATAAAAATGAATAAAAAGAGGCTAAGGCCACACTCAGGATACAGCCTGGTTAAACTCATCCCTCGTAGTGGGCACTCACAGATACATACTGTGTGCTCAGTGAACGCAGAGGACCCCCCACCACTCCTATCTGCCTCACCTGCAGCTTGCTTACTGGGGGGCCCCCGAGGTCCACCTTGTTGGCACGGGTAGGCAGGCAGCAGGGGGCAGTGCCAGTACCTGCAGGCTGTTCCACAGTGTCCCAGATTTCTAGGGCACCAGAAAAGACCAGTCTCCAGACTGTCTGCACTGACCCTGCCCAGAGGCAGCATGTGGCCCTGGGGATAAGAACCTAAAGGTGCCATGGCCATTCCCAAGTTCACAGGTGAGTGACCCCCCGGAAACCCTGCAAGGCAAACGCTGCACCTGTGCTCTCAGTGAGGGAAGTAAGGCTCTGAGGGATAAAGGAACTCCCTCCTGCGCTACTTCAGCGGTGCCTCTGGAATGCCACCATGGCATAAGAGACTAGACACACAGCGCCTTTATAAAGCCATAACGGCGAATTTTATAAATATATCCAGCAGGTCCCCAAGAATACCACGGGCCGCACATCAGGGGTCTTTGTGACCACAGGGGCAAGGGAAATCCTCCTATAAATCCTGCTTTCTCGAAACTCTGGAAACTTCCAGATCTCCCTGGTACACAGAGGGCACACACCCCAGGGGACACGGAACTGGGTCTCATCAGCCAAGTGACTACCTGTGCCTTCAAATACCACTGTTCACATCAGCGGCTCTCAACATGCCTGATGCTGACACCCTTCGATACGGTTCCTCGTGTTGTGGTGACCGCCAGCCATAAAATTATTTCACTGTGACTTCATAACTGATTTTGCCACTGTTGTGAATCATAACCTAAATATTTGATATGCATGTTATCTGATATGCAGTCATAACCCACAGGTTGAGAACTGCTGGTCTAGAGAGCGTAGATGAGGCCAACAGAGGGAGCTCATTTAAATGATCCCCAAGCTAAAGGCCCATCAGCCTTTGTGGCAGAGCCTAGAAGCTTCTGGAAACCTATAGCACCCATTCACCCCACACAGCCCACACCCACCACCAGCATAACATGAGGACTAGCCTCAGTTTCAGGGAATGGAGGTAGACCTACAGGACATTGGTGGGTGTCATTTCTAGAGACCTTTAAAAAGCGAGATGAATCCAGACCGGAACTCATTTAAAAGGCTGAGTCACGTGGGAGTAGGGGGGTTGGGGGAAACCATTCTGTGTGAATTAGGCTGGAGCACAGCCAGTAAACAGAGAGCAGGGACAAGCGAGCTCTCCTCCAGATGGAGAAAGGTAAACAGGAGAGCCTCAAGGACCGGGCTGCTGCTGCTACTTCTATGGGCCTCATGGGCTCTTGCCCTGCACAAGCCCACAGCATCAGCAGGCTCTCCTTCTTACACACTCCTTCTCTTAGCACAAACCCAGGCCCAAGACCCCCTTCTCCCAGGGCCTGCCGAGCCCCGAGTCTCACCTGCTGCTGGCTCTGCTCCTCCAGATTCATCTTCACCTCCAGCGACTGGCGGGCCTCCAGGAAGGCCTTTCGGTGCTTACGGTCTGCCATGTAGTAGGACATGATGCCCACGATGATGGCGCACAGGTAGAGGAAGACGTTAGCCAGGATCTGCGTGCCAAGGAAGAGAGAAAACAGGGCTGATGACTGTGTATCTTCAGGAAAACAGGGACATGGAGGTGGGGCTGGCAGGGTCAACTAGGAGTCATCCAGCTCTAAGGATCAACGTTAGGGGCCCCTGAGTGGAGCCTTCCCTGTAAATCACAATCAACAAGACATGGCTCCAGGCCAGGAGGGTGTACAGGCCACAAGACTTGGATGCAAGCTGACAAGTCTGGTGAGAAATGGCTGTTCCTCTCCTGCATCATACAACGACCGGTCGCCTCCCTGAGAGGCGGAGCAACTCTTGGCTACTCAGCTGTTTAATCAGCTGCGTGTATGAACCCCAGCTTGGTAGGTGCTGTCCGTACCAGCCCACTGCCCACAAGCCTAGCGCCGGTGGGAGAGTGTGGCTGTCAGGAGGCTGCTCTGTCTGCCGACCTGGTCCCCAGGCATGCCTAAAGGGTGCTGGATTTGCAGACCCAACAGTTTCCTGCTGGAGGGAGCCTTGGATAAGGACCTGAATGTCCCCATCACACATGGCTCCCGGTGTTAGTGGCTGCTTATTGGCTCTGAGCTTTGGTCAGTACCTGGAATGGCTGGGTCAAGGATTTATTCCCTGTTGGTCTGCAAGTAGTCCACTGGCCTGAGTGGGCTTTCTCATGAAAGCTGCTTCCTGGTCTAGCTCTAACTATTTCTCTGGAACCAGCTCCACGTCATGTCTCTCTCTTTCCCTCTTTAGTTTTTTTTTCCCATTTTATGTATAAGAGTGTTTTGCCTACATATATGTTTGTGTACCATGTGCATGCCTGGTATCTAAGGATGTCAGAAGAGGGCATCAGATCCCCTGGGACTAAAGTTATAGACAGTTGTGAGCCATCATGTGCGTGCTGGGGACGAAACTCAGGTCTCCAAGAGTAGTCAGTGCTCTCACCCAGTGAACTCTTTCTCCAGCCCCTCTCCACACCTTCTCGAAGCTATCCTTGCTCCTCTGCCCTTTTCCTCAGGTCCTGCAGGGAAGGGGGGACAGTCACCACCTAGAGATGGTAGGTGCGGCTATCTCCCCTCCACCCCCCGCCAAGATTGGAATTGAAAGCAGGATGAAAAGGAAATTAGGAATTTAGTTTCTGGCCCTACAGGAAGAGAAAATCAGCCCATGGCATACACAGCAGAGTCTGGGGTCAGAGGAAATTATGGCGAAGTCAGCACTGGGATTTTAAATGCACGCTTTAGAGGACAGATAAGGGGATGAGTACTCTCCTGGTTATGCCACACCCTCTGTGAGCTGTTTTTCACTTAATCAGAGCTGGTCCCCAGCACCTTAAGGACTCACCACCACACCCTACAGAGCTTTGGGGGAAGGGGGCAGGGCAGGGCACAGGCTGAGGCAGCATTGAGTCCACGGGAAGCTCCACCACGGGGCTGCTGAATAACGATGATTCAGGGGATGGAATGTGTGTCTGCACTGCTCAGAAGACACTGAGTAGATTCCTAAGTTCCTGGGCGGCTGGCTCACCGTCTAAGAGCTGTGTTACTTCTGGGCCGAGGCAGTCCCAGCTGCCATTATCTGGGGTCAAAATCTTCAGTACCATCCCTGTACTGCCTGCTTTCCTGACAGGCCCCGCCGTCTTGGTGGGCTATATCTGCTTGAGCGTCTCAAACGCTCTGAGGTGAACTGAAGCCAGTCATAGAGATGGGCCCTGCTGGGTCTCAGAGTCAGTTTAGCAAGCTGCCCAAGAGTCTCCAGCAGGGGCCATCCTCCTGCAGGGCCAAATGGCCACTGACTCTGCCCACGACACCCAAGCTCACAGAGCCACAAACCGGCAGGTCAGGCTGGTTCCTCTATAGCAGCCACCAGGGCTGAGGCTCTGAGAGGCTTGTAAAAAAGACACTGCACATGGAGGGAGTGTCCAACTAGGACCCATATAGCTAGGTCTCCACTGTGAACCCCAGTGTCCCCAAACAGAGGGCTCCAGGTAGGGAAGGATGCCCTACAACCACAGGTCTGACTCTGGAGAGGTATTTGTACATTTCTCCCTGACTATACCTAGCCTGAACTAGAGCTAAAGCCCTCGAATCATCCTGTCCCCACCCCCACCCCCCAACATGGGCAGGCCCTGCCTCCCTGCCTGGCCATCTCAGAAGGACAAACAGGAAAGACATGGTTACCCTATAGGGGGGTGACCCAAGAAAACCAAACTATCACCAGAAACACTTTAAGTCAAGGAATGTAGATGCAGGCTCATGCCTGATGACGCTCTTCACGGGACCGTGCATCTGTGATCTGCCTATTTCTAAAATAAAGTGTACACAGTAGAGACAAGAACTCAGGAGGACCCCGAGTTTATACCTAATTCTCACTACACAGTGGTCCCTGAAGCTATTTGATCCCCAGCCTTGATCCCCCCGGTGTCTTCATTGGCCTTATTCTGAAGGCAGAAGTTGAGACTGAGGAAGGTTTGGTCCGTGAAGCCCAGGAAGGACTCCAAAGAGCAGGAGAGGTGGATGGTTCTCAGGTTGTCACAATGTTTCTGTCCTCGAGAGCCCAGTCACAGTCCCCTCATCCTTTTCCCAACCAGCATTTGATGCCCACTGGCTCCAAAAAGCTCTCTGTAAGGAAGTAGGTGTGCAGGGCCTGTGCGTGGCAGAACCCCCCGCCCCCATGAATTCACCTCTCTCTTAGTAATTCCAGCAGGAGGCCAGGGTTTGAGTTTCTTAAGCCTCCAGTCCTTTTCGCTCCCCGAACGAAGTCCAGGGTTCTATTCCATTCCGCACCCTCCCTTGCTGGAATAATGGTTGCAGAGCCTCAAAGGAGCTTGGCAGCCTCTGACAGAAGTGATGGGTGCTGGGAGGTTCCACCAAGGTCTCACAGAGGCTAATCAGGGCATAAATCCAGCAGGCCAATGCTGCCAAGCCAAGGAAACCTCCAACAATCCAGGGAAGCAGGAGCTGGCCACAGGGAAGGAAGGTCCAAGTGCACACCCGTAGAGCCCTGAGGGTAAGGGGTCTCCCAGCACCACTGCATGATCCCTCAGAGACCCCGGAAGAGCACTGAGTGAGGAAGCCAGGGAGGGCAGCAGGCCTCAGTGTCCCCCATCATGTCAACAGTACATCTACTCCTAGACACAGGACACACTTTCTCAGCTTCCTCTCTTCCAGTCACTGCTAGGGCATCGTTCTGATTTTATGGGGAGTGAAAGTCCAATTCCCCAAACTCCAAAAGGCAGTCCACACATCCAGAGATGAGTTCAGGCTAGACTGTGCGCTTTCTGGAGGTTAGAGAAAAGCCAGCATTCCCCAGGGACTTGTGAAACTGGTTCCCAGCCACCAAAAGGAGTCATTTCCCTTAGAAATAGCCAGCTGAAGGGACATATGGCTCCCCATTAACATATACCAGTGGCACCTGTCAGCATATCAAAGCCCATGCTGGCCTCCAGGCTCCCTCAGTATCACAAGTACCTGTTACACATTTATCACCAGCCCATGCTAGCATCTTAGTCTTCTCATTCCCCCTACCCTAAACGCTCTCTAGCTCACGGGCTTCCTCCCCACAGCTACCCATCCTTCTTATACCTCAGATAGTCTCACGATTCTCTGCACTTAGTCTCACCATACTCTACCTGTTCCTATCCACTTCCTCCTCCTCTTCCTCCTCCTCCTCCTCCTCCTCCTTCTCTCTCTCTCTCTCTCTCTCTCTCTCTCTCTCTCTCTGTGTGTGTGTGTATCCACATGCATGTGTGCACATGCATTCTAGTCTCATATTTTTGTTGGTGAGCCAGGCCTTTAATGGCTGAGCCATCTCTCCAGCCCATGCGTTCAATTCTCTTGCTTTCTCTACTATTCTTTCCTGTTGCTCTCCCATTTTCCTAGCCCTGCTTTGGAAAGTTTACTCTGCTTCTTTCTCTCTCTGCTTTCTCTTATATCTACAATAAAAGTCATGACCCATCTCCTGGAGCGGTCATGTCAACAGTCTCTATACTGTACCCCCTTGCACACAGAAAGCAGCACAACCAAGCAATGACCCCAAGTCAAACACCCCATCCCCTCCCACGCTCAAGGCCTACTCTGGGTTTCAAACTACCCCGAAGTACTCAAGCCCACTTACACGTACAACCCATCTTCCCCATAAAGGACACTGGGCATGTTTTAAACTAAAACTGTCACAAAGATATCAGCCTTAAAGCACAGGAGTGTGGGTTGTGTCTGGTCCAAAGGGAAACTCCAATTTCCCAAATTCCAAAAGGCAGTGCATATGTCCGGAAATGAGGGTCCCTGCTCAGTTCAAGCTGGACTATAGGATTGCTAAAAGTCCACAGCCAGCATTTCTCAGAAACATGGGAATCGGTTCTGCCAGCCAGAAAGGGCTACTTCCCTTGGCACGTACCTACAGTTGCACATCAAAGCCCAGGCTGGCCCTTCTAGTCCCTATGCACACTTATTGTGCATTTCATAGTCTGAGGCAGCCTCCTGGCCCTCCTCACCTCCCCCACTCCTCCTCCACAGTGCCAGCTCCCAGGATGCTGTAGGTCACTGGCCCGCCCAGGACCTTTCATCCTCTATATAACAGCAAGGCTCCCCTGAACCCCAACTATGCTCTTGTTATTATCTTGCTTCTCTCAAAGACATCCCTGGCCATGCCCACTCTGCTTCTTTTTCTCTTTGCTGTGGACTCTTCTAGATCCCTCTCAATGTTCTTCCTCTTATCCACAATACCCCACCTCCCCAAATCTCAGAGTAGCCATCTTGGTGATTTCTTTACTGTGACCCCCCACTCACAGGCTACATACATTTTAAGCCCAAACAAAGATATATGTCTGCAGATATCCCATTGACTCCAAACACAGCAGGAGTCATTGTCTCCCAAGAGGTGAAACATGGGGGTTTCTCTTTCATATTTACAATGTAAGAGTGTCATCTTAAGGAAGATAGATCTGTCCCTCAGAATGTGCTCGGGGACAGAAGCTTCCACTCTGGCAGTGAGCCAGCCCTAGGCTGACCAGAAGGACGGGTGACTGTCATGTGTCTCTGTCCCCTAGGGACCACTGTCAGGTGGGAGAAAGCCAGGCAGGTAAGGCCTTAAGCAAGGGCGTGACAGTGAGAAGTGGGCCCTGCTCTAGATGACCTCTGTCAGCACTGCCTCTCATTGTACTTGGAGAGATTTGGGGCCGGGTTGGGGGGTGCAGCCTTAGAGGGGTACAACCTTTGGGGAGGGGCATGCAGCCTTTGGGGAAAACCTGAACCCCATTGAGGATCCAAAATGGATCGGGTGATTGTGACAAATGGTTTTCTCGGATGAGGCCTTAGGAGTCACGAGTCTGGGCGTTTCCTTCTCAGAATTTGCTCTCCTCCCTCTAGAGCAGCCAGCCTGCATCCTTCTCCTTCTCAGCCTCCAGCTCACTCGAGCCACACCCCATCCACCTGCTCAGCTCTGCTCAGGCCTCCCATGTACTCCACAGAACCTTCTGTAGAGCTGGGAGGCAGCCATGCCTGCCCTATATCACCTTCCCTATTTCAGGTACAACTGTCCTATTCCTTACTGTGTCCCCGAGGTCCAATCTGACCCCATGCCCCACCAGGTGATCTGGAAGCTGACAGTTGTTGAATGGGACAGACCCATGCAGGTGACACCATCCTAAGATTTACCAGGCAGCCAGCAAACAGCACAGAAATTATCATCAACCTGCCACCCCAGACACAGCTTCTGCTGTTTGAGCCTCATTAACATTCCAGGCTTCCCCAACCCTCATCCCGAGAAAGAGGAAGAAAGCTAAGACAGCAGAGCAGGTGGGTGATGAGCCACCCAGAACACCGGGCGCGGAGAACACACACAGAGATGCTGACCATCATCTACATAGCTGTGTGTGCACAACTTCCACCATGGAGGTGGTGATGACATCACCATGGAAGCGGGGATATTAGAGAAAGATGGGGGGCCAGGCATTATGGTACAGTCCTGTAATCCCAGCACTCGAGAGGCTGAGGCAGGGGGATAGATAGTTTGAGGCCAGCCTGAGCTATAGCACAATACCCTATCAAATAGAGGAGAGAGAGACAGAGAGAGGGAGAGAGGAAGAGGGGGGAGAGAGAGAGAGAGAGAGGAAAAAGGGGGGGGATAGAACACAGGAGCCTGATCTTCCCACACAATAAAGCCTCAAGCTTTCTTCAGGTAAATGAGGTCAGAGCCATGAGATGCTGCCCCACCAAGGCAGCTACAGAGGCAGCCAGCAAGAGCCAGGACTGCTGGCCCCAGGCCTCTCCCTGCTCGGTGTGGTTCTGGAGCAGCAGCACATGGAGTTCATCACATATCACATGGCCAGACCGCTATCTAAGGATGTTCTCCTAAGAGCGTCGGCTGAGACACACTCAAGTGCTCCCGAAACTTCTCACCATAGGGGTTCCCTGTAGACTGTTCTGTGTGGCAAAAGTTTGCCATGTTATAGCTACCAGATCCTTGGGTCTCTATACACTACAAAGTTTTCTTGGGCTGGGATATAACAGTATGGGGTACTTGCCTGGCGCACCTCAGACTCTGGCTTCCATCCCTAATTAGCATAGGAACACAAAGCCACTCCCCGCTCCACCCCACCCCCAAAAAACAGTTTTCTTAATTCTAAAAATAGTCTATGGAAATTTCTTTTTTGATTTATTCATTTTTATTTTATGTGCATTGGTGTTTTGCCTGCATGAAGGTGTTTGAACCCCTGGAACTGGAGTTACAGTTTTGAATTTCTATGTGGGTGCATGTGCGAATTCAACCCAAGTCCTCTGGAAGAGCAGCAAGTGTGCTTAACCACTGAACCATCTCTTCAGCCCAGATTTCCTCTTAAACCAATCAAATAAATAAAATCATTTGAAAAGCAATGAATAACCAGGAGCGGTTGCACAGCACAGCCCATAGTCCTAGCACTCTGGAGATAGAGGCAGAAGATCTGGAGTTCAGCATCAATCTTGACTACATAAGAGAGTTCAAGGTCAGCCTGGGCTACATGAGAGGCTGTCTCAAGAAGGAGGAGAGGAGGAGAGGGGAGAAGGAGGAGGAAGGAGAAGAAGAAGAAGAGGAAGAGGAAGAGGAAGAGGAAGAGGAAGAGGAAGAAGAAGAAGAAGAAGAAGAAGAAGAAGAAGAAGAAGAAGAAGAAGAAGAAGAAGAAGAAGAAGAAGAAGAAGAAGAAGAAGAAGAAGAAGAAGAAGGGTAAGAGGGCAGCAAGTTAACTTAGGTAAAGGCACTTGCTCCACACACATACACACACATATAACACATATATACATACACACATACACTCAACAAAGAAGTATCTTTTTAAATTAAGCCAAAATGAAAACAATGAATACATGAACAAGTCTTCCGAGTGGGTAAGGACCCAGAGCAGAGCTTCAGCCCATGTAGCCTGAGGAAGTGTTTACAGCAGTCAGGCATGAGAGAAGTAAGTCCCTCAGGGAGTCTTTCCTTTTAGAAGTCTATGCATCAAGATGTCTTGAACTTTTCTAACAGCCCCAGGGGAACCGGGAGCTCTAAGAGGGCTTTAAAATAGAAGCTGCCCTCTGAAGGTGGTCTGCTGGTTCTCTTGCCTAAAGCCAGTCTTGCCTTATAGCTCACTGCAGCCTGAAGATTCCAGAGCACTCTGGTGCCAGTGTTGGTGTGGGTCACCCTGGAGACTGATAATGTTCTGTTGCTGGGGTTAGGCAGCTCTGAGCCTCTCTTCATTAAGACATACTTGGATGTTTTGGAAAAAAAAAAGTCTCTAAGCAGCTGCAGGACATAAGGGAGTGAAGGAGACGGTAACTCACAAGGCAGCCAATCTCCTCTAACCCAAGACAGTGTGCCCAGAGCCTGTGGCTATGCCATGTGCCAGTGTGGAGTTCCCAGCTCAGGGAAGCCCTGCTTCAGACCTCTGGAGACACCCATAGTGGCTTCTGTCAGTCAGGATTTTACTCAAATGCTCCCTCTTCCTAGAGGCCTACCACGCCAAGTGGCACAACCCCCCCTTCCTCACCTTCCTCCCTCTCTCCCTCCCTCCTTTCCTTCTTTCCTTCCATTTTTATATGCTTGTTTGTTTTTTCCAGACAGGGCCCCATTATGTAGCTCTGGCTCTCTTGGAGCTCACCATGTAGACCAGGCTGGCCTCAAACTCACAGAGATCCCCTGCCTCCGCCTCCCAGTGGCTGGGATTAAAGGCAAAACCACTGCTCCTTGCTTCTTTCGTCCTTTCTCCCTTATTCATTTGTCTGCTTCTTGAGGGTGGGGGTGCTTTGGTGGTGAATCTGATTTTCCCCTAGTGCCCAGAATAACTGGAAAGTTGCCCAGGGCTACTGGCGGACAATCCATGGTAGGAGGAGATGGACCTTGGCCTTGAGCTGGTGGGCTTCGAAGGCTGGAGCAATGACCTTCACCTGGCTGACACCTGGCTCCTCATCCTCACCACAGCCTTGAAGACCAGTCTAAACAGTTTCAAGCTGGACATGATGGCGCATGACTTTAGACCCAGCACCTGGGAGGCAGAGGAGGGGGAGTCAGGGAGTTCAAGGCCAATCTGGCCTATGGAGGGAGTTCCTGGACAGCCAGGGCTATAGAGAGAAACCCTGTCTCTAAATAAATTCACTAATTAAGCAATAAAAATAAAATAAGCAGGTCTCAGAGAGATAATATCGGCTCCACCTCCCATAGGGCTCAGCATAAAATGCATTCTTAGGACATTTCCAAATCTTTGCTTCCAGAAAGGAGACAGTGGCTACACAGATCTGAACGAGGAAGGAATACTTGAGAGCTTCCACACGCCTCATCTCCCTTTTTATACAAGCCCCAGCACCATGGGGGGGGGGGACCATGACATCTTCCATGCTCACTTGGTGAAAGAACTGACCTGAAACCAGAGAGACGGGCTTTCTGAAACCATGGTATCTTGGCCATGTTGAAAGTGGAACCTGGTCTTTCTCTATGAGCCCAGGTTTCTTCCCTATATTTCAGTATCCTCTGCTAACTGGAGGGGGTCCCCCAGACTGGGTGAGGGCTAGAGTTCCCCAAGAGCTCAGGACAGGCATCCAGAGGAGGCATAAAATCTATAGACAGAGACATGACTACATGTGGCCTCAAGCAACCCCCCAGATTGCAGTACCAAAGTATCCTGGGGTCTCCTTTAAGTATAACCATCTTGAATACAATACAGGGCTCACGTGTGCTTACCCTCCCCATCTTGGTACTTCCTAAGTTCCTACCAAAGGGACTTCCAGAAGCTTCCTGTGTTATGATCTTGTACATGCCTCTAGAGAAAAATACTTAATGTCTTTTCAAAAACTAAAAGGGCTTCTAGATGAGGCAGCCATCCGACTTGACATTTGTACAAGCTCCCTCGTGGCCTGCAGTACTGCCAGAGCAGCCTACTCAACTCCCAGGGGTACCACTCTGAGGCTCTGACGTGAGGACTTCTCCCCAGAGACTCAAAACATGGAGGCCACGACTTTCAGGCTCTTCTGTCTTTGACCTGGCTGGTCCCACAGGTTCTCTTACCATAGCCACAATGGGCTCTGTTTAGTCTCCTATAAGATAGACAACTGCAGGACTCTGTGGCACTAATTTGAACCCCACTTGCCCCAGCCCTCCTGCCTACCAGGGTCTACACTGGATAAATCTGTGAGTTTGGCTTTGTCAAATACTAGCACACTTTATCTTTGCCCTACAAGGAATAGAACTTGTTGGTATTATATCAAGGCCAAGACTAGCTCCAACATGCTTCCCTGTTCCCCAAAACAGAATTCGTTCACATGTTCATTCATGAATTAAGATCAGAATACTAGAGAAACTTGCAGAGTAACAAGATTAGAAGCTTGATAACTGCACTCACAAAGAAGGGCCCAGTCCTGGTGAGTAAACCAGAGAAGGTCATCTGGTCTACCTCCTTGCTCTCCTGTAGATATAAAGCACTGATGTTGAACTACTTACACTAACCCAGGGGTAGGTCACTCAAATATAGACTAAGTTTTAGGATTTTTAGTGAGTCCCTGAAACTAGGGAGAAAGTTGCCATTTTGTAGCACACAAGTCCATTTCTTTTATCAGATTCTCAAAAAGATCTATTAGCCCAGATGACTAGGAAGCACAAAGCCAATCAAAAACTGCCCTTGCTCTCGTTGCTTCAGCAAAGAAATGGAAACACTGGCCACAGCACTTTCTGTCCTTTTTTATTGATGGAACCTCATTATTTTAGTCACCTTGGTCTCTGTCTCCAAACCAAATAATCTCAACCCCACTTGCAGAGTCTATTTTAAAATGCTTTAATCATGTTTGGCTTCAGGCCTTTCTTTTAAAAGTGGCCAATTTAAACCTATTGAGCTTTTCCAGTGGGTGGCGGGGCCCCATGCAGGGTCCTAAAGATGAAAGACCTCAGGGGGCTTGAATCTCTGGAGGGTAAAGATGCTGCAGTAAACAGGAGAGAGATCGATTCAGAGGAGAGTCAGAGTAAGTCAGCAAACGACCGGAGGAAAAGCTGCTGCGCTAGGCACTCAAAGGTGTGTGCTTCACATACAGTGAAAACATCAGCTGTGCAATAAATCTTCACGTATGGATTCTGGGTTGTAAGAAATCCTGTCTGATTTCTACCTGATTGCCTATTGGCAATAACAAATGAAAGAAAGACAAAAGGGTATACCATGTAGAGAGTAATCTGAATAACAGGGTTCTTCACGGTCTAGTGCGGTTCTAAGCCGGGGGTTCTCAACCTGAGGACGGAGACTCCTTGGCGGTAGTATATCATAACAGTAGCAAAAATACAGTCATGAAGTAATAACAAAGTACTTTTAGGAGTCATACTGTATTTCTAACACAGATCCCCTCACACTCATGAGAAGGAACCTGGAAACTATGTCCCAGGGGCTGGAGGGATAAGTAACTGAGAAAAGGCTTGCTAATAAAGCCTGAGGACTTTAGTTCAATCCCTAGAATCCAAGTAAAAATGCCAGGCACGGGGATGCTGCTAATCCTAGTACTGGGGAAAAGACAAGTAGACCTTGGAGCTTGCTGGCCTCCCAGGAGAAAGAGGAAAGTAGTCTAGAGACAAAAGAAAACGTCTAAACTCCAGAAATACCATCATCAGATGAACATGGCATGTCATATTTGGAGGAAGTCAGTCCATGACTCCACAGGCCCAGGAGCCCCCACCCCTTGTATCCAAATCCTTAGGGGAAAACCCCTCTGGGAATCTGAAGTGCCCGCGTCAGAGTTCAGAAGACTCAGGTCTTGGCGGTGACACATTCTGCCCACTCAGCTGCACAGAGCAGAAGTATCTACCCCTCCCGACCATGCTTTCCTCCTTGGGACTTGATTCATTCCCAGTTCCTCCACTGGGGCTCGGCAGCCCCTCCCCTAGAGCCTCTCACGGTGTTCCTGAGGACATCTGTGCATATGTTTTCTAGTTCCCACTTCTGACTCAATCCCCCAGTTCCTATTTCTCTTTTCCTTTTCTTTCCTTTGGCTGACTTTGACTGACTTTCGTGCAACCCAGCCTGGCTTCAAACTCACTGTGCAGGTTACCCTTCTTTATCCTCCTACCTCTCTTTCTCCTGAGTGGCATGGTTACAGGTATACACCACCACACTGGCTTCTGTGTGATCCTGGAGAGCGACCCCAGAGCCTTGTACATACAAGGCCAGTGCTACACCAACTGCTGTTTTTCTAGGTCAGTTTCTGGGGCAAACCTATCACCACCCTGAGGGGACCTAGTTAAAAAAAAAGTTCCAGAACCAATGGTGGTGGCGCACACATGTAACCCCAGCACTTGAGAGGCAGGGTCAGCAGGATTTCAAGTTCAACGTCAGGCTATATGGAGGGAGAGTGCCATAAAAATTCAAGGAAACGGGTTGGGGATTTGGCTCAGCGGAAGAGCGCTTGCCTAGCAAGTGCAAGGCCCTGGGTTCAGTCCCCAGCTCCGAAAAAAAGAAAAAAGAAGAAAAAAAAATTCAAGGAAACAAAAGGAGGGGCTCTCCCTCATGCCTGCATTATTGCCTCTCCCTGGTGACTGCTATCCCTGCACCACTACAAGGCGGAGTAACACATCCCACAACAAAGCAACAGCCATCCAACCTTCCTGGTACTTTAAACAAAAGCCTTGGAATGGATGCTTCAGCCTGTCCCATGTCCATTCATTAGCTGTCATTTGTCAACAATGACACGATTGGCCTCTACCTCATGTTAAGGTTCCTCCTCCCACCATTTCTTCTCTGCCTCCTTCTTGATCACAGACCAGTCTTGTCGATGTACCACCTCAGTCACACGACAAAGATACGTATCATCTGTCTTAACCCCATCCTCCAGCCAGCCCCGTCTCAAGCTGGAGCCACCTGTATGTACCCCGCTTGCCCTTCCTCAGCAGATCCCAGCTTAGCTACATGTTAGCATCATGTAGCACTATGGCCAGGCAACATCCCAAAACAGTGAGATCAAAAGTCTAGACATTGTATTGTTAAAAAGCCACCCAGAAACTCAAAGGTGCATCCAGGAGTAGGAAACACTATTTATACCAAAGTGAATGCCCAAGTGTCCTCACCAGGGTCAATTTGAGGTCCCATTTTTTTGTCAACTGAGGAATGAAAACACAACTCTTCTGACTGACTGCCCCATCTGACAAGGCAAGGCATCCAACACAACCAAGCCTCAGTAAACCTTAGCTAACCCCCATAATTGGTACAGTTTGCACCCCTGCTTCACTGGGGCTGTGCACTGTACTTGCAGTGACTACGCCAGTCATAACGCCTGGTATTCCCAGGTCAGTGCCTTCAGGTCTCGTTGTTATTCCTCCAGTCAACATGTACCCCAAACCTTTCTCTCCCATAAAGCTTGGAGATCTCCGGTCTTTCTGACTCCTCTCTAGTCCTGCCGATCTACCCCTGATTTCATATTAACCTTCCACATTTGCCATTTTCCAAGTATCAGCTGTGGTGGTTTAAATAAGAATGATCCACATAGGCTCATATATTTGAGTGCTTTGTCATCAGGGAATGGCATTGCATGGGAAGGATTAGGAGGTGTGGCCTTGGAGGGAGTGTGTCACTAGGGGGACAGGCATTGAGATTTCAAAACCCCATCCTGGCCCAGTGTCTTCTTTCTTCCAGCTGCCTGCAAATCCAGATGTAGAACTCTCAGTCACCTCTCCAGCACCACATCTACCTATACGCCACCATGCTCCTGGCCATGGTGATAATGGACTAAACCTCTGAAACTGTAAGCCAGCCCCAATTAAATTCTTTCCTTTGTAAGACTTGCTGTGGTCATGGTGTCTCTTCACAGCAATAGAACACTAAGACACCACCTCCAGCTAAAGCACCCCAAAGTTGCCCATTGTCCAAAAGTTCTCAGTCTTAGTTCTGGCCTGCTAGGTCTACAGACTTTGGGCTTTATGGTTTTTCCCTACACATCCTACTTCCTCCATGTAGATTGTCTACCTGAGCCAAGCTCTTGCCTCATGTGCCCTACTCCCTGCCAGGACCCTTGATCTCTACGTGTTAACATCCATATTCAAGATCTCTCAAACTTTTCCACCACAGTCTCTGGGGAGGTAACCTTTCATCTCACTTTGTAATACACTTGGAGGCTGCGTTCTGTTCCATAAAACCCATGAGTGTATTACTATCTTTAAATGTTGAAGTGTTTGTCTTCTAGTTGAATGGGTATCTGTCCTTGACAGGATAAGCAGGGGAAATCTACACCATCCTCACTGACAACCCAGTACTGGGCAAACATCTGACACCACAGCCACTCAGTACAATACACAGAGGCAGGAGGAGAAGAGGGAGGGGCTTGCTAGGCCCACGTTTATTAGACATCAGGCAACTGTTAGGTCTCAAGAAATTCCTGTTGCCAAAGTCTGGCATTTACACAAAAGCCACCATTCTCTTGGGCACTTAAGAAGATAGTTCCTACTGAACTGTGGCAAGAGGGACCTGTGGCTCCTTCATTAACCAATGCCTGGGATGCCTATTAGCAATATCAAGGTCAGTCTCTACTTACAGGCACCTGTTAGTGTCATCCTGGTGCTCAGGTTCACAAGCATGCTCCACCCCCCCTCACACACACAGACACACACACACACACACACACACACACACACACACACACACACACCACCACCACCACCACCACCACCACCCACCCTAAATCTCTCCAGCCCAGAGCTTCGCTCTCCACCCGACCTCAGGCTTCTCTTTTCTCCTATATAACTTCAACCATTTTGCCCATGCACTCTCTTGGCTCCTGGTTCCTCTACTGACCTCTTGGTCTGTGGCTCCTCTCTTAGCCCTACCCCCTCCTTTCTCTTCTCTCTCTCTCCTCTCTCTCTGTCCTCATTTTTCACTCAACAAACAAAACCACATCTCACCCCAATACGAGACATGCAACTCCCCAAGCTGACCACAGCTCTCCCCTTCCCTCATGATGTAGCTAAATGCTGCCTATCTACAGAGCCTTCCCAGCCACGCCCCCAGCTCTAAGCAAGCACTCTCTCCCCTGGCTCTACATTTTATTATATAGAGAATGAAAATGGCAGTGAGGAAGGTAGGTCTGAACCCCAAACTATGTTCATCATACTCTCTGGAAATGAAATGGGCCAAGAGCAGAAACACCACAGGGGCCATCTTGTGCAGAAGAGTGGGTATTTCAAGACTGGCTTCCTTTCTTTTCTCTTCCTCAGCTCTCCCTCCCTGCCTTTCTGGAATGAATCTGAAGTCCTCTTGTGAAGAAACAATGAAGAAACATGAGTGCTATTTGAAATTCCCCACTCCTCTGGACCCCTGACCAACATCAGTCTGAAGACCCATCAAGATAGAGACTCCACTGTGGAAATCTCCTATTGGGATGATCCTTCACCCTCTCCCCCAACCAGGTGGAATCTCCAGGATTCAGAGTTGAGCACCTTAAATCGCTCCCAGCAAACTTCTCCCTCCACAACCTCCACATTGAGCCCATCAGGTATGCCAAAAATGTCACCGTTTCACTGCCCACACCTCACCTCCCGACACATGCTGCATGGGGCTGGCAGTGGAGGGGAGCCTGCTAGGATGCTGGGACAAAGCCTGGGCACTCAGTCCACCTGTTGCACTCTGTTCTGTTTTCTGAGGCCAGGAAACTCAAGGTGACCTCGCCCACACTGCCAAGCCAATCATCTGTCATTTACTGCCACCCACCCACCCATGTCAGTGACGGATCTACTCCTTTTTTAGAAAGCAGAGCTGATGGAGGATTAAGCAGAAGTGGAGCTGCTTAAAGTCAAAATGAGGAAAACGGAATCTGTTCTGAATTTAAGTATCGTGGATGAAGGATGACAAAGTTGCGCTTTTCCAAATGAGGGTCCCAATGATGTGCAGGACTGCAGTGAACAGTGGAATTCTGGGAACTGTTTTATCAGTTCCAAAGCTGGGGAGGAAACATGTATGAAGTCAGTGACTTCCTCATGGATCACAACAGGCTGGTGTTCCCTTCACTATGCAAATTAATAAAATTCAAATGATGATCGATAGCTGGTAGTCAGACAGATGCAACAATCAGTGGTGATCTATAAACTGAGAGATCATGCAGATCTAAACTCAGAAATAAAACCACACACTCAAAATTGGCTTTGTAGTTAGAAACCCTAGAATTGGGGAAAAACAAGGAAGTTCTAAAGATTTTTTTATGTGACAATAAGTCAACATACATGTATAATTTTACATTGAGTATAAATCCTTTTGGTAGGGATTATTTTGATAGGATTAATATAAAATAGGAGTAATGTAAAATAAATTAATCGTTTTTTTAAGGTTGTTGGTGTGATAGCTTAGTGTTAGCCCGATTGCTAACAGCCTGACACCTGAGTTTGATTTCTAGAAGAATCCACATGGTGGGAAGGAAGAACAGACACTTGGCAGTCCTCTGACCTCCATACATGTACTGTGGCGTACAGATACATACAGATGTTAAAATAAAATTAAGATATGGCTCCATGGCTAAAAGCATACACTGCTCTTGCAGACGACCCATGCTGGGTAGTTTACAACCACATACAACTCCAACTTCAGGGAGAACAAGGCACCTAGCTTCCAAGGGACTTTCTATAGAATTCTTACACACATCCTGCCACCTACAGCTTTTAAGTATAGTTTGGGATGTTTCTTAAGGTGGATTTTTAAAAATCTCCATTAGATTTTGTTAGCACATAAAAATAAACTTGGGTCTTTTATATTAATCACATGCCTTTCTTTTTAAATTTTTATTTATTTGTTTATGTGCATGGGTGTTTTGCATGTGTGTGTGTGTGTGTGTCAGATCCTCTGGAACTAGAGGGAATTACAGACAGTTGTGAGCTGCCAGTGTTGCTGGGAATTGAACTCAGGACCTCTGGAAGAGCAGTCAGTGCTCTTAATCACTGAGCCATCTCTCCAGCCCACCTAATCATTTACCTTCAAACTTGATTTAAAAAATACACACACATGAGGCTAGGTGGTGGTGGTGCACACCTTTAATCCCAGCACTTGGGAGGCAGCAGATCTCCAAGTTTGAAGCCAGCCTGGTCTTCAGAGCAAATTCCAGGAAAGCCAGGTCTACACAGAGAAACCCTGCCTCTAAAGAACAAAAAACGACAAAACAAAAAACCACATACACATACAAAAATTAAAATAAATTAAAACTTTTGCCTTCTCTTCCATGATCCTTGGACATGCCAGGGTGGGTTCACTATTTAACATTATTAGTTAGCAGAGGTTTGACCTCTATCTTTAAATGCTCGATGCTGGTTGAGAGCATGTGATTCATGCTTGGGACCACAGCAATGATGCAATGAGCCGCGTGGATCAATTGAACACACCCTTCATTCTCAGCACAGTGGCGGGGACGCTCTACGGCATTAACGTGCTCTTCACTCTGAAACACACACGGTCTAGTAATGCCTGTACCTCCTGCTCACTAACCAGTGAGGAGGAAAGAAAGCAAAGACGCAGGATTTGTCCCATCTTCCCTTTCCTTGGGGTCCATCAACTTCAGTACCGAGTGGCTGGCTAGTTCAGGGAGGCAACCAGAGAGAGAAGAGGGAATTCTTTGCCTGTGTGTGTTTGAGGACTCCCCCACCTCTCTGCATTTAAAGACATCCTAGTACGTGGAGAAGGACAGCCTCGAGGGACCATGCACACCCTGCCTAGCCACAGATGAGGATATTTATTTGGGGGTTTGTTCCGTGTCTTGCGCTATCCCAGACATCATGGGTTCAGCAGAATTCACTGTCACGGGGGCATCTCGAATATTATATGCAAATGAGTGACAAGGACTGAAGTGTTTGTGTGTTCCCTCCACAGCTATGCGTGGTACCTCGCCCACATCTTGTCCTGAGACATCATTTATAGAATTGTATTTTTTTAATGTTATGGATCTTTCAAAAGATTTATTTTTATTACGTGTATGGATGTTTTGCCTGCGCGTATGTCTGCACACCACAAGTGTGCAATACTCTCGGAAGCCATAAAAGAGTGTTGAATCCCCTGGAACTGGAGCTACAGACAGTTGTGAGCCTCCATGTGGTGCTGGGAATTGAACCCAGGGCCTCTGGAAGTGCAGCCGGTGCTCTTAACCACTGGGCCGCCTCTCTAGCCCTAACTGTATTGTTTTTAAATGTATAAGTAGATAGGATACGATGCTTTAGTGCACACATACACGCCGAGAGCACGTCAGAAACCCTATGTGCGGCAGTTGTTAGGCATAAGCTTCTAGGAATGTGCTGTCAGTCCAGCTGACTTCAGTTCACTCAAGTGGTCCATGTGCGTAACAGACAGACACTAATTTCAGTTTGTTCCGTCAGTAACTGAGGAGTGCGGAAATCTCCAAACACAATTACGGACTCACCCATTCTTTTGGTTTCGTCACTTTTTGATAAACTAGATCAGGCCGTGTCATTGTTTTGTTTTGTTTTCCTGTGTGTGTGTGGGTGTGCATGGCCATGTGTGTGCAAACAGGGGACAGAGGCTCTCGTTGAACCGGAGGCTTGCCATTAACGCTACACTGGCTGGCCAGTGACCTCAGAGGACCTTCTTGTCTCCACCCCCACAGCATTGGGGTTACACTCACACGCTGTCATAGCCATGTTTGCATGTGAACGCTGAGCCATCTTCCCAGCCCCTACCTTTTATATGAGACAGAGTTTATTGGTTATTTTGTTGTTGTTGTTGTTGTTGTTGTTGTTGTTGTTGTTGTCGTCTTTGTTTTAACTAAACCCCTGACAAGAACTAAAACGAGGAAGGAAGAATTAATTCTAGCCCACAGAATAAGGCCACTGCCCACTGTGGCAGAGCAGGCATGGTGGCAGAATTGGCCTCAGAATTATTTGGTTTTTGTTTTCCAAGACGGGTTTCTCTGTGTAACTCTGGTTGCCCTGGAACTCACTCTGTAGACCAGGCTGGCCTCAAACTCAGAGATCTGCCTGCCTCTGCTTCCCGAGGGCTGGGATTAAAGGTGTGCACCACCATACCTGACCAGAATTTTTTTTTTAATGTTCCTCAGCTGTTTTGTCAGGGGATGGGAGCTGACTGCACACTCTGCCCCTCCATGGGGGCCAGAGTCCGGGATAACCCATTAACCTTGCTGAGCTTATAACCCCACCTTCACGGTGAAGGGTAGAATATGGGACAGACTGAGTAACCTGAGGCTAGACCATCTGACTCCAAAGCTAGATCTGCTGTAACCAGTGCTGTGATCATGGGCAGAGTGACAATGGCCCGAACTTTGACAGTGTTGACTGTGTCAGGTCTCAGAGGTTGTGGTAAAGACCGCATAATGCCAGTGAGTAAAGTTCTGGTAAACCAGAAACCTCACTCAAGTGCCAGTTCTAGCCTCAGCATTACCACTGCATGCTTATTTATGACTCCTAACTCCACAGAGGTCCACTGACGTGGACTAAACTGCATTTCGTCTGAGAATATTTGCAGATGAGAGGGGCGGGGGTGCTGTGGCTGCCAGAGGGGATCTTGCGTCTACTGCCTCGGCTGCCTGGAGCCCTGGCCTGGGGAAGTGTGAGAGCAGGGTCTGTGATAGACCACTGAGCCCTCTAGAGAGCAGAACCGTGGACGTGATGGTGTCAGAAGCCCTGATTCCCAGTCCAATCTACCCAGCTCTTTACCAGCTAGGGAGCTAATGATTACTGCAAGGTGCCAGCCTGTTTGGTGGGTCGCCGGCCTGGGAGCAGGTTCAGGACTCAAAGGGGAGGTGGGAAATCCTGTGTATGCTGTCAGGTCCTATGCACGAGAGTCTGTGGCTCTTAATAGTGAGAGTCGATGTGGAGACAGGATAGTAGTGCTGGGGGGAGGCAGGCTGTAGAGGGGTGCGGATGGAGGGGTGCGGATGGAGGGGTGCAGATGGAGCGGATGGAGGAGTGAGGGTGGAGGGGTGCGGGTGGAAAGGTGCGGGTGGAAAGGTGTGGGTGCAGAGGGCAAGTGTGACTGCTAGGACAGGGGAGGGTTAGGAGGAATCTGTCCAGGGAGGAAGCAGAGAGAGTGTGGTCATGTGACGGCAGGTATCTGGGTACCGCTGCTGGGTGGGGATGCTCTGCAGTCCTCCGCACTGCAGTGTCCACTGTAGGCCAGGGCTTTAGCCCGGGAGAGCTGCTCTTGGTGGCAGAGTAAACTTTGCTCTTGTTCACTCAGTACTAAAACTGTGTCACATCCCTGGGGACGCTGAGGTCGTGGCAGGCCAGGATCCCTTCTCCAGACTTGGGAGGGAAGGAGGAATTTCGTTGTTTTTCTTTATGCCCTTGCCTAGGTTAAATTGGTTTCTCACTATGAGTGTGTACATAAAATAGGAGAAAATAAGTATTCCCATTACTAACGGGGTCCAATGCTAACAGTAGCTAACCTTAAAGGATAATATTATGGTTATATAAAGTCTATGTGAAATATGATATAGTGTTTTCCAGGATTTCCATGTTTCCCCTATACCAAACTGAACCACATAAAATAAGTCTGCTCTTTTGACAAATTGAAAGCAACTGGATATAGATGGTTTCATAGAGGTCAGCCTAACTATCTGATATTTAACCAATTATTTAGGGAGTGATTTCATTGTACCAAGCCAGTGTGCAGACAATAGTAAACTGTTGTTCTTTTAGAGGCAAGGTCTCATATAGTCCAGGCTAGACTCTGACTCACTGTACACCTGAAGACAACCCTGAACTTCTGCCTCCACCCCTGAGTACTGGGATTACAGGCATACACTACCACGTGTGGCTTCTGTGGTGCTGGGAATTGAACTTGTGACCTCGTGCATGCTAGGCAAACACTCTTCTAACTGAACTGCGTCCTCAGCCACAATAAACTTTAAAGAAGTCATCATAGGAGGCAGTGATTCTCCTGTAGACGGGGACACCAGCTCTCTATGTTACCAGCAGCCCAGAGCTTGTGCAAGCCTTCGTCCAACAGCACATGAGTTTGGCAGAGGAAAAAGATCCTTAAGGGAATAGAAAAGCCAATGTCCATCACAAGACATACAAATGAAATTACATGTTCTAAATTTAACATCAGCTACAGCATCTCTCTAACAGAAGTGGGGATCTGGAAAGGGGATGTGTCAGGCACCAATTATCCTGACCTTTACTGTCCCCACAGGAAGATGGGGACAGGGAAGCAACAGGAATGGAGGCTCAGAGGGGCACAGCCCTGGCCTGGTCAGCAGGCAGCCCTGAGGAGGACTCGGTCCCTGAGAGGTCTCTCCCAGTTTCTCTACCTCATGCAGTAAGCACAACATCTTAGGAGGAAAAGCCAAGCTTCTGCTGATGGAACCCTCTCCACAGATAAACATTCCTTTCTTAAAGCCTGCCATCAGGAGTGGGAAGCACCCTCATCTTAAACCTATTGCTCTAGAATCGATGATTCTAAGTAGCTGAGTCCTGACAGGCAGGACAGACTTTTAGAGCAAGTGGGAAAGGCATGTCTAACAGCAGGTGCTCCCAGGTCTGGTAGGGGCCACACAAGGTGTAAAACTGTAACGCCTAAGTGCTCTGTGATGCAAGGTGGGCTGGGATGCTGAAACCTCAGTAGAGCAAGATGGCTGAATTCAACATGGGGTATAAACAAGAGGCACGTACACGCCACCTCCTGTGGCTCATCTAGGACAGGAATGGGAGCTCTGAGAAAGAGAAGAAGGTTCAATAAGAAAGGGGGCAGGAGCCCAGGCCACTTCCAAAGTCTAAAGGGCCAATACACCAGTCGGGTGAAGATGGATCACCCCTGCACAACTTCCTGACCTCACACGTAGGCCCACAGGTGCCTCTCTAGACGGCAGGCATTTACTTCCGCTCCAAGTCTTCAGCTGTTTCCTTCGAGTGTGTTTAGCAGCAAATCTAGACAGGCAAGTTTATTTAGGACATTGTATTTTTATAATAAAATAGAACCCGAACAGGCAAAATACACAAGATGGCTGTTGTTTCTAAGAAAGAGATTTCAGAAATGTTCAAAAGTACGAGTAGCAGAAAGAAAATGCCAGGGAACTGGAGGTCATCAATAACAACTAAAGAAAAGTCTACCACAAATAAAAAAGGAACATCACAAATATCTAGGTGGTTTCTGTAAGCTGATTATTTCCAAATGACTTAATTCTTTAAGAGGTGCTTTTAGAGTCATTATATGTGTGTGCGTGTTTTGTGTGCATGCCTGTGTACCGTGTGCATGCCTGCATGTTCATCTGTGAATCGTGTGTGTGCCTGGTACCCCAAGAGGCCAGAGGAGGGCTCCAGAGCTCCTGGAACTGCGGTTACAGCCAGTGGAGAGCGGCCACACGGGTGCCGGGAATTGAAGTTAGGTCTTTTGCAAAAAGCAAGTGTTCTCAAACAACTGAAACAATTCTCCAGCCGGAAATGACTTAACTTTATGAAATCAGAAATTACAGGTCACACGTGCTAGATACACAAGAAGCCACACAAAAAGCTCTATAGCACAGGACTGAATTTCCCTAATCAAAAAAATCTGAAATCCAAAATGCTCCCAAACCTGAAAGCTTTTCATTCACACACGATAGCCCAAATAGAAAATTCCACATTATTCAACATATTTTCCAGACAGAAATTAGTTAAAATCTTGTACCAAAAAAAAAAAAATAATAATTACCTTCCTGCTATAACTCTCTCAATGAGTTAAGTGTTACAGTGAGGACCTAATTCAGATTCCGAGCATGCAAGGGCACAGTAGTACATGCATGGTGATGGCGGAGTTCTCTGTATGTTTTTGATTGGGAATATAGCATCCCGCAGCCATCAGCACCTATCCAGGTACACTCAGGGCTGGAAAGAAGAGCGGGAGAAGCTAACTATGGGAGCACAAGCCTGTAATCCAGCACTGCAGACACAGGGTTTGTTGGACACAAAAGTGTCCAGACCACTTTTCTTTTACATCAAGGAACCAAGAGAGTTCCAGGATCTTGTTGACTAGCCATTCTAGTTAAACTGGTGAGTACTGGGTTCAGTGAGAGACCCTATCTAATATAAAAAGTGATTCAGAAGACATCTTTCTGTTAACTCTGGATTCTACACACATAATCATTTGTGTATATGTGTGTATGTATGTATGTTTGTGTACATGCGTGTGTGCATGTGTCTGTATGTGTATGTGTGCATGTGTATGTGTGTTTGTATATTTATGTGTATATATGTGTATCTGTATGCGTGTGTGCATGTATGTGTCTGTATGTGTATGTGTGCACGTGTATGTGTGTTTGTATCTGTGTGTGTGCATGTGCGTGTTTGTGTGTGTATGTACATATGTGTATGTGTGTATGTACACAAATACACTGTGACAGGTGTTGACAGTTATAAGAAGTTATATGTCTATATTCCCAGTTAAAGTCATAGACAGAATTCTGCAAGTGCCACAAGAATCCCACCATAGCCCAGGCAGCCAACTCCCCCAACACAAGCTCCACAAAGTTCCCACAGCACTTACCACACCACCCTGACGCCACCCGTGCCGCCTGTGCTTATCTTGTTATTGTCTTTTTTAAAATGTGGTGCTACATGCTCTGACATGCACAGTCTGCCACAATAATTCAAAATTTCACATTCAGAAGTTGTGCATCCTCCAGAAAGAATCCTTTAGGGCATTTGAATCTGGAAAACTTGGCCTTGAGAGCAGACACACCATGCTTCCCCGGGCAGTGTTCCCCATCACTGCCTACCTCCACTTTTTTTTTTTTTTTTTTTTTGGCTATAAAATGCCATGGACAAGGGCAAGCACCTCCCAGAGGGGACTGGAGAACTGATTAGACGCACTGTTGGGGCAGCACTGGAGAGGCAAAGGTAAGTGGATGCACAGGAGTGTAAGGTGAATGCACAGGTGTGTAGGATGAATGCACAGGTGTGTAGGGCGAATGCACAGGAGTGTAAGGTGAATGCACAGGTGTGTGTGGTAAATGCACAGGTGTGTAGGGTGAATGCACAGGTGTGTAGGGTGAATGCACAGGTGTGTAGGGTGAATGCACAGGAGTGTAAGGTGAATGCACAGGTGTGTAGAGTGAATGCACAGGTGTGTAGGGTAAATGCACAGTAGTGTAAGGTGAATGCACAGGTGTGTAGAGTGAATGCACAGGTGTGTAGGGTGAATGCACAGGTGTGTATTCAGGCACACACACCTGTGTACATAGAGGCCAGAGGACACCAGGTGTCCTACTCTATCACAAACCACCTAGTCCCTTGATGTGGAATCTCTAACTGAACCTAGAGCTAGGCTGGAAGCCAACAAGACCCCAGCAATCCAGTGTTCCCCTCCCCATAGCCATGTTGAAGACCATGTCTGGCCTGTTACACGGATGCTAGAATCATAAACTCAAAGACCATTCAGAGGCAGGTATTGCTGCAGGATACTTGATCGCACTGTGAACCCTGGGATTGTGTATGTACTGAGAAAAAAACAAAGCAATACAATCAAACAAGCAAAAACAATCTTTTTCTAGTCGGTGTGTGGCTCAGCCCTTAGCACACAACTTTAATCCGTCTGGCTGGAATACAGACACACCCTTGGTTTTCACCTTTAATCCCAAATAACGAAGGTAAAGTTACTCTGTAGAAGGACCCACCATGTTTGAAAGTGATGTCTAATTGAGTGGCAGACAAAGTCATGAATCAGAGAAAGAATTGACAGACTAAGATACGCCCAACTCTCACAAGAAGAGAGAGAAAAGGAAAGTTACTTAAGAGCAGGGCAGAAAGAGGAGGAGGTGGTGGACGTTTTACTGGGACAGTTATAGAGAGAGGCTGCAGAGAGGGACAGAACAAGCTAGCCACAGGTGAAGACAGAATAAGCCAGAGAATGAGAAGAAGCCAGAAGATTATATTGCCAAAGTTAGTATGAGGCCAAGCAGAGCAATTCAGGAGCAGCCGAAAGAAAGAAGCTGGACTGAATCAGTCAGCTTGGAGAGGAGTTGGAGCCAGAACAGCTGAATTGAACCAGCCAGCTACAGCTCAAAAGGAACTAGAAAGGGTGAGCTTATTCAGCACTAGTCTCAGAGGCTGAAAACAGTCTAGGCCTAGATTACAATGTATGGAGGCTAGAAGCTTCCAGGACTAGGCTTAAGGTGACAGACAGAGGCAAAAAGCCTCCAAGACGACAACTATACAGGAGAATAAAGATTACATTAACAAGGTATGGTGTTGTAAGTCTGTAATCTCAGCACTTGGGAAATAGGGGAAGGAGATCATGAACTCGAGGTCATCCTTGGCTAGGTGGCAACTTCAAGGCCAACCTAGGCTAGTGAGAGACCTGGTCTCAAATACAACAAAGTAGACAAAGTATCTAGAAAAAGAACATGTGGATATTTCTTAGAAGGGACTGAGGATCCAATACCACAGTTGGGGACTGAGAAAGACTTGCAAGGCACATAGGGACACATACAGAGGTATTAAACCTGCCTCCACACTACTGCCTTCGAAGAAGGTTCCCCTACCATGATCAGGTTTGCAGGTACTATATTTTGAATACAGTTTCCTTCAAAATTCATGTTGACATATGATATTTTGTTTGTTTATTTGTTTGTTTTGTCAACGATACAAGCCAGGGTCGTTAGGGAAGAGAGAACTTCAATTGAGAAGACACCTCCATCAGACTGGCCTGTAGGCAAGTCTGGGAAACGTTTCCTTGGTTAATGATTGACGGGTGAGGGACCAGCATTCCTGTGGTGGTGCCAGTGCTGGGCAGGTGGTCCTGGTTTGTATAAGAAAACCAGCTGAGTAAGCCATGGGGCCCAAGCCAGTAAGCAGCATTCCCTTGTGACCTTTTCCTGCCTTCAGGTTCCTGCCCTGAAGTCCCTCAATGATGAACTGTAATCTTCAAGGAGAAATAAACCTTTTCCTCCCCACACTGCTTTTAACTGTGGTGTTTACCACAGCATATGGTGTTTAAAAGTTATCCGGGTCCTTAAGAAATCAATGTCTTTCTCATGTGACTGGGTTGGTTCTCTCGAGAGCAAATTATGGATAACTCAGGTTATTTTTCCTCCCCAGTCCTGGCTTTCTGGCAGCAGTTGAAGCCACACGAGGTCCTCACCGGAAGTTGACTAGACGCCATGTTCTTAAAATTCCCAGTCTCTAGACTCATGAGTTATTAATACCACTGTTCTTCATAAATTACCAGATCTTGGGTGTTTTGTTATAGGAATGGAAAAAAGACTAGAAGTTACCCAGCCAGGTTGCCAGTCACGTAAGAACTTGGCATGGCCCTCATGGGTAAAAGTCAGGCCTGAAGGATGTGCCAGGGGCCCACCTAGAGCCAGCCGCGACGTTGCCAGCAGTGGCCGCCATAGGCACTGCACAATCTGATTCAGCTGTGTATCTCGAGAGCCAATCTTGAAGAGACAGTCAACAACAAACCACAAACAGAAACCTTGATGTTCAAGTCCAATCTACAGAGGTAAAGGGGGTGAGGGTGGGTCCTTCTCAAAGGTGCCCCTTACTCCTCTGTTTCCAGGCAGTGTTGAGAATGGGGAGGAGCTGTTTCTCATTAAAGTGTCTTCCTCAGGAATCACAAGGAGAAAAGAAAAAAAGCTAAAAACATGACCCAAGGGAGAAAAAGGCATCAAGACAGAAAAGGGCCAGGAGGGGACAGCACAGAAGCAACAGGTTGCAGCTGGAATATATAAATCATAAGGGGAAAGATAGGAACAATTAATAAAAATCAATGAATAAACACTGGCCCTATGGTCATGTTCTGCTACATTATACAGAGGATTAAGGCTCAAGACACTTTTGATAATTCTTCCGGAGGAGAAATGGTGATTGGAAAAAGAATGAAAAAACTTGGCCTGACTCATTTATAGATCAAAGGTAAGAGGTGACTATCAGGACCAGACGGAATAGAGAAATAACTTAGCCAGGCATGGTGACAGAAGCCTGTAATCTCAGCGCCCAAGTGTTGGAGGCAGGAGGCTGATGAGTTGGAGGCCAGCTTGGGCTAAGATCAAGAGGGAAGA